>NW_017306711.1:747781-749513 GCF_000935625.1 Nanorana parkeri
TTCTGAATAATGATTTCTTTACTTTTTAGTTGTTTCTTTGGAGCAGAATTAAACATAGAACGCTTCAGGCGGCTTCGATTGCTTTGGAAAGATGACAATGTCGAGATAAGGGAGAGGCTAAATATTTGTAGTTATGCTATGTGAATGGGAACATAAAACAAATGTAGTGTGGGAGTTTTCTTCATTTGGCTGCAGAAGTGGAAATACTTTAGGCCATGCATACAATGAACACATACTGCCTGCTAAGGTTTCAGTTTCTTTTTACACAGGCACAAAATAACTGGTCCGGTATGGATTTTAGCACGCAACCCACACATAAACACTAAAAAAATGGGGTTCCCCCTTCAAATCAGGACCCCCTTTCACATCAGAATCCCCTCTTTAACATCAGGAGCCCCCCCCCCTTTACATTAGGTACCCCCCTCTTACTCTAGGATCCCTTCTTCACACCGGAATCCCCCCATCACATTACAGGCCCCACTTCGCATCAAGAGTCCTTTTCACATCAGAATCCCCCTATTACATCAGGAGCCCCTCTTCACATCAGTATCCCCCTATTACATCAGGAGCCCCTCTTCACATCAGTATCCCCCAATTACATCAGGAGCCCCTCTTCACATCAGTATCCCCCTATTACACCAGGGAGCCCCTCTTCACATCAGTATCCCCCTATTACATCAGGAGCCCCACTTCACATCAGTATCCCCCTATTACATCAGGAGCCCCACTTCACATCAGTATCCCCCTATTACACCAGGGAGCCCCTCTTTACATCAGAGTCCCCCCATTACATAAGGGAGTCCCTCTTCACATCAGAGTCCCCCCCCAATTACATCAGGAGCCCCCTTGACTTTCATGGAAAGGCATGACACTGTGTGAAAATTTCAAGGCACCCCTAATTTAGTTGGAAGGCACCCCGGTTGAGAGGCTGCTCTAGGGGCATCTACAGACATATCATCAGCGGATATCTCGTGTCTGTAGATGCTGCTAGAGCATATGGTGTGATATATGTGGCCTTTGGAGGCCAGGTGGAATCCATTATAAAGAAATTCACCAAAATAACCATCTAATAACCTGCGACAGTCTCATTGTCACAGGTCGGCTAGAACTATGAGGTGAGTGAAAAGCACTCACCTCATAGTTCTCCTTTAAAGCTCAACTCCAGGCTTTTAATGAAAGAAGTACTCTGGGCTAGGGGTGCCCCGATACCGTTTTTTTGGTATTGAATACTGATATTTTTTTCAATACTCGCCGATACTGAATACCAATACCAAAAGTCCCATTAAAGGAGAATTATGAGGTGAGTGATTTTCACTCAGCCTCATAATCTGAGCCGACCTGTGACAATGAAACTGTCACAGGTCGGCTCAGTAGGTCGGGAAGTGAGCGAACACATACCGACGCTCGCCCACTTCTCAACCTTTCCCTGCAGAGAGCTGTGACTGTCACTCACTGGTCCCTGCAGGGATTCCCCCCCCTCCCCTGTCCGATCCTCCAGCACTGACTGGCGGAACGGACGGGGGAGGGGGCGAGCACAGCTGGCTCTGCCACTAGATAGGCAGAGCCAGCTGTCACTCACCCAGCTGGCTGGACCAGACAGTATTGTCTCCATGCTCACGAAGTGTAGAGCCGACTCTCTGGCCAATCAAGAAGCCGGGGGCGGGTAATAACTCACCACCTAGCTTCCTGATTGGCCAGCTTCCTGGCCAATCAGAAAGCCGGGTGGCGAGTC
>NW_017306711.1:749991-760906 GCF_000935625.1 Nanorana parkeri
ATTACATCAGGAGCCCCTCTTCACATCAGTATCCCCCTATTACATCAGGAGCCCCTCTTCACATCAGTATCCCCCTATTACACCAGGGAGCCCCTCTTCACATCAGAGTCCCCCCATTACATCAGGAGCCCCTCTTCACATCAGTATCCCCCAATTACATCAGGAGCCCCTCTTCACATCAGTATCCCCCTATTACACCAGGGAGCCCCTCTTCACATCAGAGTCCCCCCATTACATCAGGAGCCCCTCTTCACATCAGTATCCCCCTATTACATCAGGAGCCCCTCTTCACATCAGTATCCCCCTATTACACCAGGGAGCCCCTCTTCACATCAGAGTCCCCCCATTACATCAGGAGCCCCTCTTCACATCAGTATCCCCCAATTACATCAGGAGCCCCTCTTCACATCAGTATCCCCCTATTACACCAGGGAGCCCCTCTTCACATCAGAGTCCCCCCATTACATCAGGAGCCCCTCTTCACATCAGTATCCCCCTATTACATCAGGAGCCCCTCTTCACATCAGTATCCCCCTATTACACCAGGGAGCCCCTCTTTACATCAGAGTCCCCCCATTACATAAGGGAGTCCCTCTTCACATCAGAGTCCCCCCCCAATTACATCAGGAGCCCCCTTGACTTTCATGGAAAGGCATGACACTGTGTGAAAATTTCAAGGCACCCCTAATTTAGTTGGAAGGCACCCCGGTTGAGAGGCTGCTCTAGGGGCATCTACAGACATATCATCAGCGGATATCTCGTGTCTGTAGATGCTGCTAGAGCATATGGTGTGATATATGTGGCCTTTGGAGGCCAGGTGGAATCCATTATAAAGAAATTCACCAAAATAACCATCTAATAACCTGCGACAGTCTCATTGTCACAGGTCGGCTAGAACTATGAGGTGAGTGAAAAGCACTCACCTCATAGTTCTCCTTTAAAGCTCAACTCCAGGCTTTTAATGAAAGAAGTACTCTGGGCTAGGGGTGCCCCGATACCGTTTTTTTGGTATTGAATACTGATATTTTTTTCAATACTCGCCGATACTGAATACCAATACCAAAAGTCCCATTAAAGGAGAATTATGAGGTGAGTGATTTTCACTCAGCCTCATAATCTGAGCCGACCTGTGACAATGAAACTGTCACAGGTCGGCTCAGTAGGTCGGGAAGTGAGCGAACACATACCGACGCTCGCCCACTTCTCAACCTTTCCCTGCAGAGAGCTGTGACTGTCACTCACTGGTCCCTGCAGGGATTCCCCCCCCTCCCCTGTCCGATCCTCCAGCACTGACTGGCGGAACGGACGGGGGAGGGGGCGAGCACAGCTGGCTCTGCCACTAGATAGGCAGAGCCAGCTGTCACTCACCCAGCTGGCTGGACCAGACAGTATTGTCTCCATGCTCACGAAGTGTAGAGCCGACTCTCTGGCCAATCAAGAAGCCGGGGGCGGGTAATAACTCACCACCTAGCTTCCTGATTGGCCAGCTTCCTGGCCAATCAGAAAGCCGGGTGGCGAGTCATTACACGGCGCCCGGCTTCCTGATTGGCCGGGAAGCCGGTTCCATGCTACCTCATCACCAGGTGACGAGGAAGCATGGAGCCGGCTTTCTGGCCAATCAGTAAGCCAGGGGATGGGTAATGACTCGCATCCTGGCTTCTGGATTGGCCAGCTTTCTGACCAATCAGGAAAATGGGCGGCAAGTCATTACTCGCCCCCCAGCTTCCTGATACAGGAAGTTCCAGTATCGGGATAGGCGTCGTACTCGCCCAAATACTCTGTATTGGACCGATAATGATAACTAGTATCGGTGCATCCCTACTCTGGGCTAATAAAAAATGTACCCTTTCAGTGGAGCTACCCCTGCAGTGCAAGGGTTAAGTATTTATTTTGTCTAGGGGACTCAAAGCTGTTGTACTTATCTAATCCCAGCTCCCACGGCAGTCGGCACTCATCTCTCTCTCCCTCCGCTCTGACTGTGTAATGTCCTTCAGCGTCCTCATGTCTAATGCAGGTCAATAGACTTGCATAAGAAGTGATGATGTCAGCGGTCCTTAGACCGACGGAGCCCAGGGGTGAAGAGGCTGTGGGGACCTGTCTAGCAGCCTGGAGGGAGCAAGGACCAGCTAATTCTGCTTTATTCCAGTCCCTAAACCAATGCGAGCACTTAACCCTTGCAGTGCATTGGTAGCCCCACTGAAAGGTAATGTGTTTATTTGCTTGGAGTTCTTCGTTAAATGTATTCTTCGATAGCCACAAAGGATATGAATCCACTGTGTATGCACTAAATGCCTTTGCAAAGCAAGTGATTACTTGTAAAAGTAGATCTGATATCAGCAGGGCCCCACACTACAGCCTACCTACAGAAAACTACAAGACCAGTCACCCTGGAAAAGGAGAGGGTAAAGCAGTGTCTGGTCTTTATTACGCACAGGATTACTGCACAGATCTGCAAGAAATGCACAAAGCTCACTAGATTCCAGTAGGATTTATACAGTTTGTTTTCTTATTCCGGAGTTCTGATTTAATGATATACTTGGGTTATAAAAGGTAAAATGAAAGGGTTTGCTGATCTGTGATCATGTGTTCTAGCTCTCTGGCTCGCACATAAAACTGTGTGTGCCACGAGGTCTGAGGAAACCACTGCGGAAGTGAAGAGTGAAATCAAACTGTTTGATCTTTGTGCCAAGTCATGTCACACAGAGAAGTGCTCACTCCCAGGGTGGCTTTTATAGGACTCGCATGCTATTTTGGTTCAGAAAAGAGCAGAACGCAGAGCTGTAGGGGAGTTCAAGCCCTCGCTGAGCCAAATGGTATCACAAAGCAATCTCCACTAAGGGGAATATGTAGGTTAATGTTACTGAGCTTTGCTTCTAACATTGCAGACTGCCTGGATGTCATGCAATAAATTATTCAGTGTCCTCGTTACCTTCGGAGTCAGTCACTCAGATGATGTATGCAAATATAAAGTTTTGTCTTTCTATGCTTCATACTTGTGCCAGGTGTATGAGTCAGTATTGAAACCAGAAAATCCAAAAACATCACCAGCACACCATTTAAATGTGAAGCAAATCCATATAATGACACATGCTTGTCATTCAAATACAAAGGTTTTCGGTGCCTCGTCATTCTGAGCCTGATGAAGGGGACCCTGTGAGGCCCCGAAAACCTTTGTATTTGAATGACAAGCATGTGTCATTATATGGATTTGCTTCACATTTAAATGGTGTGCTGGTGATGTTTTTGGATTTTGTGATATACACGGTGCCATCCGTGGTCACTTCAAGCACCCGCCTGATTTACAGGTGTATTCTCTGACTCCTAATAATACCCATAGCTCCCGACTATCCTTCATTTGGAAGCAATTCCTCGGCCCTCATTCCTCTTCAGTTAAAGGGTAGCTATGATCAAATAAGGAGTAGAACAGTTCCCATTCTGTAAACATCTTTGGACTGCAGAAGAAATGGCTCCAGAAACCCATGTATGGAAAAATCATCAACAAAAATGTAAAAATAAATGCATACCAAAATAAAAACACACAGAGCAACCCCACCCCCAACCTTTCTGGTAAAAACACTTAAAATACAGAAACCATCATCCACGTGGCCCTGATATATATAAAGGCATGAGAAACCTATATATACGGTATACAGAGTATGTCCTGTATTTTAAACAAAATGAAAATTTGTATACAAGTCAGTTATATACTTTGGAGGAGGCGCGGTTCGGCGCTTTAAATTTTAAAATTAATGAGTCTGCTGTATGGTTCCGCGCTTGGTGGGGACCTCGTGGCAGCCTTCTGGGGAACCACAGCGCGCCTGTTTTCTGCGCCGGCCCGCACATCTCACAGCGCATCTGCCCCTGGTCAGGCCCACCGCATCTGCCCCTTGTGAGACCCTCTACATCTGCCCCTGGTGAGACCCTCTACATCTGCCCCTGGTGAGACCCTCTACATCTGCCCCTGGTGAGACCCTCTACATCTGCCCCTGGTCAGGCCCACCGCATCTGCCCCTTGTGAGACCCTCCGCAGCTGCCCCTGGTGAGACCCTCCGCACCTGCCCCTGGTGAGACTGTGGGGTGAATTAGAGTGTAAGCTCCTCTAGTGAATAGACTGATGTCATTGGCCCAGTGTTCTCTGTATAGCACTGTGGTATATGTCAGAGCTATATAAATGTATAACAGTGTGTGACTATGGAGGGACATTAGAGTGTATGCTCTTTTGGTGCAGAGACCGAGTGAGATCCGGTCCCAGCCCCCCCCCTCCCCCCCATCATGGGAGTAGGCATGGTCGCATGGGCTAACAGGCTTCTGAGCAGGCTTGGGAGCAGGGGTGTGGGGGACCGAGAAAGAAATCTTGCACCACTGCCCTATTTTTCTTAGGTCCCCCACTGCAGTAACAGGTTCCTGTTAATTGTTTGTCCATTCACCTTCATTCGTGTTTTCTCCCCTTCTGTTGTCTTCCTGGGCAAGCAGCCAGGAATGGCAAAGGCTTTTCTCTTATGTGTGATTGCTGTGTCAGTACCTAGAGCTTTCAGTAAGGCTGTAGCTGTCCATCCTTTCCACCCCTTTATTTGCCCCTATTTACCCCACTTTCTTCCTGCTCACTCTATTGACCCCTCTCTCTGTTTTCCTTCATCATTCCTTCCTTGTCCGACCCACTGCAGACCTTCTTGCCAAGTTCCTCCATTTACTCTTCCTAGGCTCATAATCCCTGCTCTGCCTTTTGTGTTCTCTTTCTCTCTTGTTCATTGCAAAGTGTGCTTTTATTTGGTTCTGATCTTATATTGTGCAAACACCTCTTCTATCCTATCCAGGTTCCTCTGGTCCCACTGTCTCTCTTTACCCCTACTGCCTCTCCTTGTCCCCAAGTTTCCCTTCTTGTTTGGCTGCCCCCATCTTCCCTCCTCTTTTATGCAAGTGCCTCTTCTGCCCCCTCTTCAGTCCATCCTATCTGCACCAAAGCTGCACAACAAGGGTCTTTGCTCCTCAGTTTACCAATTTTTCCCTAACCCAGTTGCCCTGTTGACTCTTGAGTTCTGCCAGTCCACTGCATTTTGAGGGGTGTATTGGCTCAAATGAGGGCCACACTTGCTAAATAACGACAGTCAGTAATAAACTAGTACACTACCATAAGTACATCCATCCCCACTACATCTTTCTGTTTTATCTGGACGCACATCCACCAATTCCCAGTGCCCCATCCTAATCTGCCCCACATGATTCTTGCTGCTTCCTGCTGTCCCATCCTGCTCCAGAATCTCTGATCCCCATTACCTACAATACCTTCCTCCTCCAATGTCACTGATCCTGGCTGCTTCTTTTCCAGCCCCACTCCATCATTACTGATCTCTGCTTCCTTCCTTTCCATCCTGCTCTGCTGCCATGTGACACAGATATACCTCCCATCCCTTCTGTGCTCAAACTGGGCACAATATTTGCTAGTAACTCACTAACCTAGACGGTTCTGTCTCTCCTGTGGAAGAAGGATTTTTTTATGGCAAATCCTGTGGTCTATATTATCTACCAGCTGTTCAGGTCTGTTTTACAGCACAACCTATAACAGGGGTAGGCAACCTAGGCACTCCAGCTGTGGTGAAACTACAAACCCCATCATATTGAAAAGCAATTGTAATATATAATATACAAGGATCAAATATTCTTCTCTGGAAAATCTGATATCCTGTTACATTTCAGTGAAGAGCGGTGAGCAGATCCTTTGCATGCCTTGTGGGATAATGAGTGTAGGAGGTCAGCCAGGGAGCAGGCGATGCATGTTGGGACTTGAGGTATAACAGCAGCTAGTTGCTTATCACTGGAATGCACTATTTTCCAGCCTTTGGTAGTGCTGCTCGGGCAGTCACCATTACATAGTTGTATAAAATACAAAGGTATTAGATAGTATGTGTAATTTTAAAAAGATGAAATGGTTTAGGGTGTGAATGGAGACTAGATGACACTAGATCCTAGACCGATGCCTGCAGATGCAGCTAAGTGAGACTTTTTGGGAGTAATAGTTAGAAAACATTGGTTACTATTTTTCCCCTATGGTACTGCAGTGCTGCTGGAGTTTGTAGTACACCTTCTGCAACCCCGTCTTGTTTTATTTTTAAAAAACATAATATTTATTATTTTTTCACATAAAAAAGTGAGGCTGGTAATGATTAAAATGTTCGTGTTCGATTAATCTAAATTTTTTTAAATCGATTAATTTTGATTAATTATAACGCACATACAGATCCAACAACATTAGTAACGATTAATCGAGAAATTAATCGTTAATTTCCGCAGCCCTAAAAAAAAAGTATACAAACAGTACATTAAAAAAAATATATCCATCATCGCGGGGTTCCTACAATCACTTGCAGTTCTTAATCTTATATAGTACATTTCGTCTCTTTCCTTGAGAAAAAAAGGAAAGCCCCACTTCTCCTTTCTATCTATCATCATTCTCTAAATCATCAAGGGGAGACTATCTTCCTCTGCATACCCACTTAACAAACTACCCCAGCATACAAAAAAAACCCCCAAATAACACAAAATATTGGTGAGCTGGCGCCATTTGAATTTTGATCCTTAGGTAGGCTCTTTTCCTGCTAGCTCTTCCATTTGAGTGGTCTTACAATTCTGAATCCAACTATCCCATGTATCTAAAAGCTGAGGGAGTCTGTCATGTATCCTATCCCCTAGTTCTTCCATTCTCTGTTGAAAAAACATCTCCTCCATCCATTACCGCAGTGTTGGAGGTTTTATTGATTTCCAATGCCGCAGTATAACTGTCCCGGCTGCGCTTTATATGAAGGAGGCCCCTCTTTGCTGTTGCTATCCCCCTGGAAGAATGGAAAGCAAAGCTATCTGCGTCCCCGTCTTATTTCAGATATGAATGGTCACCTTAGGCTCAGATGCCAAAAATAAAATATATAGGGTTGCATGGTTGGAAATTCCTTTTTATAATAAAATCAGATTTAAACCCTTTAAGTAACCTAACATATTTCCCACCTTCCTTTCTTTTCTAACCTTACCCTTCTAGTGTTGTGCTGTGGGGCAGCCTGTCAGGTTTTCAGCTTGCGCACGGATAACCCCTTACGTTATGCTACGGTCTGGATGTAGCGATAAGATTAGAGTCTTAGTGCTACATCCAGAAGTGCTGTCAGGGAAGTGTAAAATGCTTTCTTCTTTTTGCACTTTAGTTTAGAAAGGAGAGGAGAGGATTCAAATCTCTATAGACACCTTAATATCTATGGACACCTTAATCTCTATGGACACCTTGGTTACCAAGTGGGTTCAGGCCCTCTCGAATTCCAGGTTTCTATATTGAAATGTACAGTTGAAATACATCTATAGGAACTGTTTTACCTGCATATGTGAACTGTTATACCCATCTGAAATTCTTTTTGGCCATGCTTGTGATTTACACACCTCTGCCAGAATGCGTAGCCAGCAAGAACTTGCTTCTTTTTTCTTGTAAGGCTTTAACGCTTTGTGTCACCTTCTTAAAAACTGGATAAAGGAAGCAATGCTAATTCATTGTCCAGTCAGCAAAAACACCAGGAACCTTCCTCCACCTGCTGGAGTATGAAAGAACTTACTATTTGTGACTTTTGCACAGATAGGCGCTTGTCTAGGCAAGCCTTTCTCAACCAGGGTGCTGTTACACTCTGGGGTACCTTCTGGCTTCTTCAGGGGTGCTTCGGAATTTTGTGATGGTAGGACTCTAATGTAAAGGGGGCTCCTGATGTGAAGGCAGGGTTCTAATGTGAAGAGGGTTCCCGATGTAAAGGAGGGGGTTTCTGATGTGAAGAGCGCTCCTAATGTATAGGGAGGACTCTGATGTGAAGGGAGGACTCTGATGTGAAACAGGGCTACTGCTGTAAAGGGGGACTTTGATTTTAAAAGGGGGGAATCTGATGTGAAAGGCAGAGGGCTCTGATGTGAAGGGGGTGCTCCTGATTTGAAGGCGGGAGCTTCTATGTGAAGGGGGAACCCCACTTTTTTTGCGTGGGGTCCCCCCTTACAATCCATTACATTTTAGACTCGGTGCCTGAAGATTTTGCATACTTGTAAAGAGTGCCATGACTGGATAAAGGTTGAGAAATGCCTGTCTAGGCCTCCAGTCTGGTCTCCATAATTTCTTATGTTGAATACATTAGGGGCCACAGGACAGAAACAAATTGGGCTGTTCGGGTTAAAAGAATTAAGAATCTTTGCACAAAACAATTGTGTGAATATTGTAAGGGGAATGGGCTCTACTGGTATTGGTAGCGGTAAACCACGCAGGAGATGGGAAGATCCAGAAACATCCAAGTTTGTCCTGGAATTTTGCTCTGCAAGACAGTAAACAAATCCAGTTTTTGTACAGCAAGTCTATAGAAAAAAAACAAACAAAACATCTGCTCGTCCGAGACACTAACAGTTCCTTATTAACGGGGTACCAAACAATACGTTCCCCAAAACAAACAGGCAACACGTGTACCTTTTTTGTGTTCTGTCAGCAGTCCACTTTCACCCAGCAGCAGAGACAGCGAGGAGATCTGAGCAATAAAAAGTTTGTCTCCTACAAATGAAATATTGCCTCATAGAGAGTATTCTAAGTCAGCTTTTCTCTATTTCTAATGCTTGATTGGTATAATATTCATATAACCATCATTAGGTTGGTGATATGTGAGGAAGTATCTATGTAAAAGGACTCATCAACACATCAATGGTGGGTTCAGCTCCCCCGTTTCTACAAAACCTATATTGCTAATGACATCATTATGATTTATTTTTGTACAATGTATTTATTTATTTTGTGAAATATAATAGGCACAGGAGTATCTTGCACATAGTATTATAGAAATGGGGAAATGGCTAGTGAACAATAATGGCTATGCTATCAATGGAAGAAAATGAATTACAATACAGCAGCAATCAACTTTTAAAAACAAAGCATTGTGTCAGAGTATCATTCACAGTGATATAAAAGGGTCATAAATAATTTGCACATGCAAATATTTGGCTAGAGGGAGGTCAGAAGTTTAATTGAGCAGCACAGGGGGCAGGCATCAGCAGAGCGACACTTCGCTGGTGACTGTGACACTGTATGGTCAGGGGAATGTTCCCTTGGAAATCTTGTTACTGGTGAGTTGTCACCAGTGAGGATCGCTAGTTTGACATGGTACATGTGTTGTACATAGTGCAGAATTGCACTTTGAAGGCCACACCTGTGTAGCATCATCTTACAATGAGGTACAGTACTTAAAATAAGCATTGTGTTCTGTCAATAGTATGTAAATCAGAAACAGTACTCCGTGTGCACAAAATGTCCCCGTTTAAACCTTGTGTGTGTTTTATAAAGGCCTGTGAGTGAAAACATTCGAAACACTGGCTGACAGTGTGCTGTCCGATTCTGACTGGTGATACAATTGATCTCACCATAGCCTATAAAAATGGATAGTACAGGCAATAAAGGCAGCAAGGGGAAGCAACAGGTTCCTATACCTACCTTCCCGAGTTAGGAGAAGCCCTATGTAAGCTCGTTCCTAGTCAGGGGTGGTGCTTGGGACTTCCTGGCCAATCGCTGAGCACCCTTATTGTCATGTGGGAGGAAGAGGAGTGAGTCACATGTTGCACGCCATCCAGAAGAACCCTTTTATCTCTCCTTGCTTCTGAAGGTGAACAGATAGGTAGGGGAAGGTGAGCATATGCTGGACAGGGCTGGGCTGGGTTCATATATAGGATCATTCCCTTTTCTTCATGGAAATGGAGGCAATGTATTCACTGCACATGTGTGTAAGAAAGCAAAATAGAAGGGTTATAGGATAGTCCTTGCAGTGTTTAATTTCTTGTTTGTCTTCAAAATTAATTCACATAATTTTCTAAAATTATTACTGTTCATAATGTAAACAAATGATTCAACTATTTAAGAAGAATGGCCAACTCTTCTGACGGAGATTGCTGCACAATAAATGTGTGGTAATCATCAGCTCTTTTTGTAAACGAGGAGAACCAGACCCATTTTGTCCAACCTTTGAATTACCATGGATGTGTTGGCCGAGTTAGGGTCTGTGTCAATGGGCTTTTGGCCTATGTCGTTGCACTTTAGGCTTGTGTCAGCGGGCTTTGGGCCTGGGTCAATAGGCTTTGAGCCTGTGTCAATGGGCTTTAGGCTTGTGTCAATGAACTTTGGGCCTGTGTCAATGGGCTTTGGGCTTGTGTCATTGGACTATCAGTGGGCTTTCGGCTAGTGTTGATGGGCTTTGGGCCTATGTCGTTGCGCTTTAGGCTTGTGTTAATGGGCTTTTAGCCTGTGTCAATGGGCTTTAGGCTTGTATCAATGGACTTTGGGCCTGTGTCAATAGGCTTTGGGCTTGTGTCAATGGGCTTTGGCCAATAGGCTTTGGGCTTGTGTCAGTGGGCTTTTGTCGATGGGCTTTGGGCATGTGTTGTCTGAATGACAATGCAAACCCTATCTGACACAAACAAAAGCCCATCACACAGGCTCCTACCATGGTTGTGTTGCACTTTCAAGCCTAAACCCAGCCAAAACGTTTTTATAGTACAGAGAAGAGTAAGAACCTCATGTGAAGTTTTTATTGCTGTCGGTGTTCCCCAGGGTAAATGTAACCTTCCATAATCTCCTGAACACCCATATAAATCAGTGTGTGATAGAAAAAACTGTGCAGCTGTAGGCTGTGATTTTGGTATTGCACTAGTAATGCGACATCCCGCTTTTTCACATGGATTTCAAATAAAAATACATTTCCTGAATGGAAAGTGGTAGCAGAAGTATCCCACAAACTCACACTGTAATTGCCATGTCTGTTCTCTCTCCAGGAAAAACACATAAGAGATACTAAATCATATGAATAGATGAATAAATAAGAACTGTCCCCTCCCCCCACCCCCAAGCCCCTCTAGTAATTTTTTTAAATCCTAT
>NW_017306711.1:761910-787192 GCF_000935625.1 Nanorana parkeri
ACTGTCCCCTCCCCCCACCCCCAAGCCCCTCTAGTAATTTTTTTAAATCCTATACTTACCTTTTTTTTGTAGAAGTCTAATTACTGGTCCATGACATCATCCCAGGATTCCTCTTCTTCTTCCAGCGATGATGGGTGGGGGGACGTCTTCCTTTTAGGATAGTGCTCATAAAATTATGTGAGTGCCACGTAGTACTTAAGTACTGTGAATCCAGTGTGGGTGATGACACATCCCCTGGGGGGTAAACAACAGACTGGGCTAACAGGAAATGGGCACAGAGTCATTCTGCCCTGAAAAGGACTGCCAGTGCTGGACAGAGGAGCAAGCTGGGACAATGCTAAGGCATGGCAAGGGTAGATAAAAATTAGGAATTTTTTTTAACATGGAGGGGAGATGGAAAAAAAAACCCCTGGAGTCCCATTTTAATAGATATAAATGAAGAAGTTGTATAGTGATCGCCAGGTCATTCAAAAGGCAAAATAGGTAGGAGCCTAGGGCCAAGTGGATGTCCTGGGGGCCCAGCTACAACCTTAATGCTGCTGCAGTAAACCAGGGGAATAGGGTGGTTTGTCAAAGCTGTGCACTTGCCTCCCACATGACAGGGGTGAATGCTCTTGTAAGCAGTTGTTGTCTAATGGAGTCATTCTAATACAGACAGTGCAAATGTGGTGGTTTCTCTGTGCCGATTGGAATGCTTATCGGTGTTATTTGAAGGCATGGGAGGCCAAACTGCTACCTTGTCTAGTTCCCTATTCTGCATTAACCTGTTCCTGCTGGCAGACTATTCCAAACATGAAACAGGCTGCCAGGTCCCATACATTCATTCAGAGTTAATCATGTTGTTTGTGAGATATCAAAGTCTGATTCGTTTTATTGATTTTTATTTTCTCAGGGCCATCGCTACACCTGTGGCCAGAGCCATGGGGATAAAGAGCATAGTCCGACTAAAAGCGTCATTTAATCCAATCCTGGAAGATTTTTATATCACCTCCTCCAAACACCCATCTCAGGTAAGTTCACTTGTTTGCCTTGTCAGTTTATTATGTTGCTGTTGTACAATAAATGTTTCATGTAAAAAAAAAAGAGTAAATGAAATAGAGCTTTTGATCAAAGGTGGCCAGAACATTATTATTATTACATAGTATTTATATAGCGCCAACAGTTTGCGCAGCGCTTTACAATTTAAGGAAGACATTACAGTTGCAATACAATTCAAGACAAGATGGTAAGGAGTGTCTTTCTTTGTTCCTTGCTTGTATTGGTAATGAGACCTCTACACAGCTTCATAATCAAGGGGATTAAAGGAGAACTATGGGGTCAGGGCTTTTCCCCATAGTTCTCCTAAGGGTAGCAGGATTGAGAAGTGAGCGAGCGACGGTATGTGTTCGATCACTTCCCGATCTATTGAGCCGGCGTGTGACAGTTCCATTGTAATAGGTCGGCTCGAACTATGAGGCTGAGTGATTTTCACTCGCCTCATAGTTCTCCTTTAAGTTGCTTTTGATTTGACCTGTTGCTAGCTTGATGATATGGCTACGTACACCGGACTAGCAAATGTAACCAGTTATCAAACACCTACTGGATTTTCTAGGCATTTGATAAGTTTGTTACTAAGAATTTAGGGGAACACTTGAGAGTCATCCTAAATGCTTGCAAAAAATGCATTTGAAATATTTGGAACCAATTTTCATTTTGTCCAGTGTAGACAGATGTTTGTTGCGGGTGGAAGTGGTTTCAGGTAGCAAAGGACTGCAGAATGCTACAGCAAACGCCTCGAAGACTGCTTCTCAAATACCTGCATGTGATCCGTCCAATTCATGTAATGTAGAGGGTGGTTGGCTGGTTGCATACGGTTTATCTCAATAGTTCATACATACTCATCGGAAAGCTCTGCTTCAAAATCAAAACCCTTTCATATATCAATAACGGAGATAACAGGTCAATGGTCAGGATAAGCACAGACAAGCTTGGCACAAATGCAATGCAAACAATCCACAGGAATAATACAGGGTTTAAACCTACAAGGGTCAGAGAGGACAGGTGTCGGGCCACATGAGGGGGGAGCAGCCATCTTGGGTGCTTTCAGGAAAATATAGTAGGGTCAGTTTTAGAGAGGAGTCCATTAACCTATCAGCATGTCTTTGGAATGTGGGAGGAAATCCAAGTACCCAGGAAGGATAAATGGAGGTGGTAGGAAACACATGCAAGCACAGGGTTAACATGCAAACTTCACACAGATAGTGTCCTGGTCAGTATTCAAATCGAGGACCCCAGTGCTGCAAGACAGAAGTACTAACCACTAAGCCACTTATATTATATTAAATCATTACATCAAAGTAGAATATGTGCCATATTAGCAGTTAATCACATTGCAGTACTACCTACTACCTTTTCAGAGTGTAAAGCCGGCCATACACTGCTCAATTTTTTTCAGTTCAACCTGCGGGCTATGAGTGCGTTGATCAAGGAATACCCAGTTTCTTTTGTATTCTGACAGCGGCCGCTCATTGGCTGCCGGCCATGTTCGTGCAAAGATTTGCAACGGGCTCCTAAGATCAGCTGATCATGGGATGCCGGCCGAAAGGATGCCAGCAGCGTCACCCACTGTGTGAATTCCGTCCGATTCCTCGAGAACTGGCCGAAATTCGCACAGTGTATGGTCACCGGAAGTGAAATTATAACAACTCTGTACCAGTAATTATAAAAAATCAATTAAAATGATCTATGCTATGATCTATCAGCCTGCTGAAGTTTCAAGGATAACTTTGCACAACTGCCACAACCTTTTTATTCCCATGGAAGGTTAATATTCATGACTGTCCCGATTATGGACAATCTATAGTAATAAAGAGGGCCATGGTGCGTGTGCACACTAGGAAGAGGAACCAGGCAGAATGTTTTGTTTGCAAAGGCTGTGAAGTGTTGAGCAGGACCGCATAGTGAACATCACAGGAATGGGGATTAAGGTAAATATGTCTCCATAGAGAGTCAGTTGGATGGCTTAGGAATGTACTTCCTTAAGCATACATTGCGTTATTTCCTCTTTTACTGCTTCTTATATCATTCTTTCTCAAACTAAGTCTAAAATGTAAAACGCTAAATGTAAAAAATTATGTGTGGCTCCTCCAAATTCCAGACCAGATCCTAATTTCAGATAGGAATCTGGTATGGATTTTAAGAGGGGACCCCATACAAAAGCACAAAAATGTGGAATTCTTCCATTCAAATCTGGAAGTTCCCTTCACTTGAGAGCCCCTCTTCACATCAGGAGCTGCCATTCCTCATTCACACCAGAAGCCCCCTTGATATTAGAGTTCCCAGTCCCTCCTTTACATCAGGGTGCTCAGTCCCTCCATGTCAAAATCCTCAGTCCCCCCTTTACATCAGGATTCCACCATTGCATGGTTACAGCAGCATGGCAGAGGGTGGGAGGTGAGGCAGGCCTGGACGAACCTAACCTCTGGATTTGACCCTCTGACTGGATCCCACCCTCCGTGGATAAGCGTCATTCGTTTCCATGGCGCTGGTGTTTGGCATGACTGCACCATGGAAAGACATGATACTATTCAAGCATTTTGAGGCACATTGAGAAAACTAAAGGGCACCTTGAGGTGCAATGGCACCCTGGTTGAGAAAGACTGTCCCATATCACTAATCACATTTAGACTTCCAAATAAGTTTTGATGTTCGTGAGAAACCTCTTCTGGAGTTTTTTACATTAAAATGTCTGTATGTGATAGTCAGCGTGTAGAGTGTGCATCACCACTAGCAGGTATATTCCAGGGTAACCAGAATACAGACAAAAGGGACTAGAGTGGACTGGTGTACTAAAGCATGTATGTATGTCTGGACAAAACACTGAAAGTGACACTAAACATAGGAGTTAAATCTTAAAATGTTTTCAAATACCTTAGCTAGTAACATAAATGTATCTTATTTGTGTATCACTCGGCTGTAGATCCTCAAATCATCTCTGAATTGGTGCTGACACTGTCCATCCTTCTGGAGAGTGACTTTTGTTCCCCATGGTCCCTGTGTGTGTTGTATAGTAGCCACAGCTCCAAGCTCACTCCTGTAAAGTACTTAAATGCATTTTTAAAATTTTATATGTAATTTTATTACTTCATCAGCAGGTAGGCTATGCTCCCTGTAATCTCAAGGTTTCATTTTGAATTTTGGAGTGTACCTGTAAAGACCAGCTCAACTCCATACTGCTTTTCAATTGTGTAAATCACATGCTGGCTCTTTATGTCATTCAGGGACTCCTCAGGCAAGATATCCCCACCTGAATGAATTTTTTTACACTGAACTGCACTGGTCACTAAAACGCCAAATAATAATGTTACTCATCTGAAAAGGTCTCCATAATACTATATAATATAAACCAATGATCTGGTCCTTGCTAAGAGAGTGACACCTCTGGCCTTTAATAAATTGGTTGCAATCCCAGTGTTGCATTTAATCTCTTGAATGGATAGGCTGCATTCTCAGAGATGTCACTGATCTCTAATGTAGGATACACTACATTCAATGGAATTTTACTGGTCTCTAATAAATTCATAGACTTCATTCTTGGTGAGTTCTCTGCTTTCTAATTAGTGGATTTGGTCTTTAATTTATGGATAGGTTGCATTCTCAGGGAATTTACTAGTCTGCAATGAGTGGATAGACTGCTATCTTTTACAGTCTTAAAGAGAAGGGCATGTGATACAAAAGGTAATAAATGTGAGGGATGAGATGATGGAGAAAATAAAAGTACAATTTGTAGGAGGCAGGATAGGCTTCCCTGAGTAGATGGGTTTTCAGGGATTGCTTAAAGGCAGACAGAGTAGGAGATAGACGAACATATTAGGGGTAGGGAGTTCCAGAGAAAAGGAGAGGCTCTAGAGAAATCCAGGAGGCACATATTGGAGGAAATAATGGGGGGCTAGAGAGATTTTGGGAGAAGCGGAATGAATGGTTTTGGGTGATATTTTGAGATGAGGTTAGTAATGTAGCAAAGGACAAAGTTGTGGATGTTGTTGTAAGTATTTTAAATTGTATATGTTTTGGTTATTGGAAGCCAGTAGAGGGATTGGCAGAGAGGAATGTTGGCCACTGAAGGGTTGGTAAGGGGTGGTGGTAAGTGATTTACAGCTCTGTATTCAGTTAAGCTGTATTCTGAGGGACTTCACTTGTCTCTTATAAATGGCTAGGCTGCATTCTGGGGGGTTACTGCTCTCTAATGCATAGTTAGGGAATTCTCTGATTCTAGAATGAATAGATAAGCTGCATTCTCTGGGAATTAATTGGTCTGTAATGAGAGGATAGGCTGCATTTTCTGAAAAGTTACTGATCTCCAATGATTGGACAGATGGAATCCTAGCAAATGTATTGCGTGGATAGGCTGAATTTTGGGGGGATTTACTGGTGTCTAGTCAGTGGCTACATTCACACAATGTTATTTGCCTCTAATGAATAGATATACTGCATTCTCAGAGGTATTGCTAGTCTGAGTGGATGTGTTGCAGTCTCACTGGTTCCATAAGTCCCCTAAGGGCTCATCACACATTACCTGCATGACAATACATGCGCTGCAAAGAGTCTTATTAAGTTTCGAGCCACACTATATTTCTGTGCAAATTCAATTCTAATGTGCCACAGAACAAGAAGAAACCAGCTAGCAAAAGGGACAAAGATCCAACAAAGTGCACAGCTGAAGGCAGAAGACAAGAAAGAGAGAGTCAAGGAAACAATCTATCTACCCAACAATCTGACAGCCCTGATGCCATTTAAAAAAGGCCGCCTCCTGCTTCTAGTATTTGCCCCCCTCACCTAAATAGGCAAACAGCAAATGTGTGTGCGCTCTGAGATTTGGAGAAAGGCGGCGTGGAGGTGGTGCCAAATACGGGGGATATGATATGCACACAGGCTGAAAGGCATGGAATGAGAGAAACACCATGTGTAAACCAGGGAGAGAAGAAGGAATCTAAAGAAATAGCGGGACAAAGTTGTGCAAAGGAAAGACAAGGGGAAGACAGAGTCACTACTATAAATAAGTCATGTGCACAGGCCTCCATAGCCATAAAAAGGTAGCATAGGAATCTATTCCCCCAAAAAGATGCACACAAAAAAAAGGGGCTCTTACACTTACAGTGAGGAATGTAATGACTTGATCCCCTGCAGATTTTGTAATTTTGCCCACTTACAAAGAAATGAAAGGTCTATAGTTTTTATCATAGGTGTAGTTTAAATGATAGAGACAGGAATATAAACCACAAATCCAGAAAAAACACATGATACAAATGTTATAAATTGAGTTGCAGTTCAGTGAGTAAAATAAGTATTTGATCCCCTACCAACCAACAATAATTGTGGCTCCTCCCACAGACTGGCTATGTGGCACACAGATTAGTCCTGTCACTTTAAGAAGGTGCTCCTAGCGACAACTCGTCATGTATATAAAAGACACCTGTCCACAGAATCTCTTTCTTCCATTCAAACCTCACCACCATGGGCAAGACCAAAGAGCTGTCAAAGGACGTTAGGAAAAAGATTGTAGACCTGCACAAGGCTGGAATGGGCTACAAGACTATCAGCAAGAAGCTTGGTGAGAAGGAAACTGTTGGAGTGATTATTCGCAAATGGAAGGAATACAAACTAACTATCAATCACCCTCGGTCTTGAGCTCAATGCAAGATTTCGCCTCATGGGGTAAGGATGTTCATGAGAAAAGTGAGGGATCAGCCCAGGACTACACAGGAGGAGCTTGCGAATGATCTCAAGGCAGTTAGGGACCCCAGTCACCAAACCAACCATTGGTAACACAATACACCGCCATGGATTGAGATCCTGCAGCGCCCGCAAGGTCCCCCTCCTCAAGATAGCACATTACAGGCCCGTCTGAAGTTTGCCAATAAACATCTAAATGATTCATAGAAGTATTGGGAGAAAGTGTTGTGGTCAAATGAGACCAAAATTGAGCTCATTGGCATTAACTTGACTCGCCGTGTTTGGAGGAAGAAAAATGCTGACTATGACCCTAAGAACACCATCCCTTCCCACCATCACCATCCCGTCATTCAAAGTTTTCAGGAGGCCAGAAATGACAGTTCACTTTTTTTGTACACAGGTTTTCTTTGAGCTCCTAGCAATATCCTTGCCTCATTGTAGCTCCCTGAATATTGTAGCTGACAAGCTCTCTATAAAGAAGGCCTTGGGCTTCACACTGAGGAATTCTTTTTGTGTAATGATTTAATGAGGACATTTCAAGACTAATGAGACACAGCTTGTTCATGAAATGTAAATATTTAGGGAGGATCAGAGGTTATATGAAATTTTTTTTATGATCTAACCCTTACCCTGAAATACAAACCAGAGATGGAATGATATCAAAATAAATGATATGTTTATATATTTTCAAATATAAATGGTCATTTGAGAGCAAGAAGCAGATGAGTTCACCAAAAAAAAAGATTTAAAGGTGGAAAAGCTGGGTGTTTGGAGGAAGATTGAAGAAAGTACGTTTGGGCCGTAGACTGCAAAAATACAGTCCAGCGATAGCTCATCATATTTTTAAAGTACAGGTACACCTCTAATTAGGGATGCACCGATACCGGATTTTCAGTATAGTGTTCCGATATTTTCATATTGGTACTGGCCCATACCGAATACCGATACCGGCATCCCAATATAGCGCGGGCCCGGCTTCCTGGCCAATCAGGAAGCCAGGCGGCTAGTCATAACCTGCCGCCCGGCTTCCTGATTGCCTGGGAAGTCGGCTTCACGGTCCCTTGCGACACTGCAGGGCAGCCTAGCTTCCTGACCAATCAAGAATCCAGACGGCATGTCATGACCTGCCACTTGGCTTCCTGATTGGTCAGGAAACCAGGCTGCCCCGCAGTGTCGCTAGGCAGCAGGAAGCCAGCTTCCCAGCCAATCAGGCCGGGGAAGCCGGCTTCATGCTCCCTTACAGCACTACCGCTCAGAAGGAGATATCCGGTATCGGGGTAGGTATCGTAGTACTAGTTCTGGTATCTGGGTAAGTATCAGAGCATGTGGGCGAGTACGAGTACTCGCCCAAATGCTCAGTATCTGCACCGATACCAGTATAAGTTTCTGTGTATCCCTACCTTTTTAATGAAAAAAATCCTCAGGCCCCCTCCTTGGCCTCCTAAATAGACAGGGTCAATGTCCAATTTAAGTCTATGGGCATTAGATTTGTACCATCCAAGCTGAAAATGGTGGGGGGAGGGTGCAGCTCTCTATATTGAGGGGGGGCTGTGCACCTAGGGCTGGCAGTTGATCTGCAAGACCATTTGGAGAGGTAATGTCTCTAAAGAGGAACTTTAACCACCGATTTAATGTCTCCTAACACAGGTGCCAACTGTCAAGATTGGCGGTGAGTTTATTTCAGCTCTTAACCAAACTACCAAGCCCTCAAATGACTGGTGTCATAGCTGATCACATGTGCAGCACCATGGCAACTGCAATCCAAATAGAAGCCACGATGGTGTCTTCCTTGACTGTAAGACCCCATTCACACCTAGCGACATACCTTTTGCAGCGGATCCGCACGGCCGGGATAGCGCGACTTTCGGGGCGACGTTCCAGCGACGATCCAGCGACGGTAGCGCGACCTTCCCCGTCGGGCTCCATAGAAAAAAAGCAAAAGCCGCAGAAAAAAGGGTCCGGTAGAAGCGACTTGCGACCGCGACGAGCGACGCGCGACATGGAGTTAAGACAGCTCCATTGAATAACATTGGCCGGCGACTTCTCGCGATATCGCGCGGCAAAAATGCGCGATATCGCGGCGGAAATCGCGCGACAATTCGCTATATGTGAACGGGGCTTACGGGATAGGAAGTTGTAGTTCTATTTAAGTATGTTTACTTAGGGAACACAAGAAGGAGGTAATTCTCTGTGGTTCAGTCCCTCTAAGGTGCATTGACTTTTCCTTCATGCATTAACATGGGACTAATTGCCATTTTTGAAGTTGCCTCACAGTGACTGCCTTCTTTACTCATGTGGATGTGACTGTGGTAGTCTATTAAAGTTCAGTTTCATAGACAGTAAACAACTATATTGGCATTCAATAAAATATACTCACCTGTCCTACCGCCCATTCCTTGGATGTAAACATTGCTGCAGGCCTCGGCGATGCAATTTTGGGAAGTATGGAGCTTTGAGGGGTAAGGGTGGGCTAGTTCTGCTCAGTTTGTTGAAAGTTCCTCTACCCTTTTCCCCTTGCTTCCCTGAGCAGAACAAGCCAACTCTCCCCCCTCAAAGCTCCATAATTACTGGGATTGAGGTGCTGAGGCCCTGTTTATATCCATCTCCTGACTCTATAGTTATGTGATTCTACTGTACACACAAAGACATTGATATGAAGGAGCCAGCGGGTGGATGTAAACATTGCTGCAGGCCTCGGCGATGCAATATTAGGAAGTATGGAGCTTTGAGGGGGAAGGGTGGGCTAGTTCTGCTTAGTTTGTTGAACGTTTCCTGATCTTTACAACACATGTAGGAAAATGTGATCAGTAGCTTCTACATAAAACCGTGTCCTAATTTAGGTTTATTGATTCTTGAAGAACTCATATTTTCTATATTGTAGGTCTTTTAAAAGCAGCAGAAACAATATAAAACTGTATAGAAACTGATATATTATTACGCTGCTTCCTCTGTGTAAATATAGCTACAAATACGGCATTGCGGTGATCGGAAGGAGCCTCCTTATCTGCTTTTATAACTTACTAAGTACAGTGACATGTTGTTTACTTTGATTCGGACTATAAAGTTGTGGTAGGAAGTGATGACATTTTCGATGAAAGTTTTGCATGATTATGAAACCACGTGTAACTCTGGCAGTTCCTGTATGTGAATGTGCAAACAGTCCCTATGCAATAACAGAGCAGGGCGATAACACTAACCGAGGTCAGGTGGCACTATATGTATACACAGTATAGTCTTACTTTGCTTAGAATTCATGTGACGGCCTAAGATTTTCTACATTAGTCTGTGGACATTTTGGTGTTTATTTACTAAAGGCAAATAGGCTGATCAGTTTGTAATGGAATTTGCACTTTGCAAGGGGATTTTCCCTTAGCTTGGTGAACGTGGTGAATATTCACTTTGCAAAGAATACACAATCATGTGAAAGGAAAGAAAACAAAATGTATTTTTTTGCTTGTACAGGATTGGATGATGGAAAACATATGATACCAAAATTGGGAGGGTAATAGACACGGCCTTAGACTTTACAACATTACAGGAGGACCTGGATAAAATCGGGGAATGGGCAATGGTATGGCAGATGATGTTTAATGTCGATAAATGCAAAGTAATGCACTTTTGAGTTAAAAATAGGCAAATGGACTATACACTTATGGGTGTGCCGCTGGGGAAGTCGGAAATGGAGAAAGATTTGGGGGTCATTGTAGACCACAGATTGAATAATAGCTTGCAGTGCCAGGCTGCTGTAAACAAATCAAGTAGAGTCCTGTCTTGTATTAAGAAGGGGATGTATTGCAGGGACAAGTCTATAATTTTGCCACTTTATAGATCATTGGTTCGGCCTCATCTGGAGTATGCGGTCCAGTTTTGGTCACCAGTGCTCAGAAAAGATGTCCTTGAGCTGGAAAGAGTCCAGTGGAGGGCAACCAAACTCATTAAGGGGATGGAGGCCCAGATCTATGAGACAAGGCTACTAAATTTAAATATGTTCTCGTTGGAAGAAAGGAGATTAAGGGGGGACATGATTTTCATGTATAAATTGTTCAATGGGGACAGCAACATTGGCAACAAACTCTTTACGGTTAACCCCATAACAAAGACCAGAGGTCACCACCTAAAATTGGTGGAGAAAAAATGTCAGCACAAGTGGCGCAGGGGGTTCTTCTCAGTTAGAGCGCTTAGGGTCTGGAACTCTCTGCCACATGCAGAGATTTCAGCTAAGAATGTGGAATCAGTCAAAAAGCTCTTGGACGATTTCCTTAGAGACCATAACATACAGGGGTACAGGTACTCCTAAGAACAAGATCACATATGGACTCATACACATGCACACACCAGCAGAACCATAAATGCAGACATGCAATAGGTTGGACTTGATGGAGTTATTCAACCTCAAATACTATGTAACTATGTAAAACAGCAGATTGTCACAACATTCACTCAGCTAAGGGGAAACTTCCCCTGCAAAGTGAACAGGCTATTTGCTTTTATCAACCCCTTTGTCTCCAGAAATGTCTCTCTGTTCTCTTCAACTATTCATATGTACGGAATTTGTAAAGCAATATTCATTGGAGACATGCCTTTAAAATAAAGTCTGGGACTGTTTCTTCTTTATTTA
Organism: Nanorana parkeri; assembly: GCF_000935625.1. NCBI lineage: Eukaryota > Metazoa > Chordata > Amphibia > Anura > Dicroglossidae > Nanorana > Nanorana parkeri. The sequence goes on from NW_017306711.1 coordinate 773,240, forward strand.
ATTTTATAAGCCATAGGTGGACATCCAGAGTACCCTGATCCTCCAAAAAACTGGTGTCTCCAATGCTCAGGCTGTCCCAAACAATGAAAGTATTTATATCTAAGTAAATCTCCTTCACCGACCATTTATAAAGTGTATCTCCAGGCAAAATATTTTTTGCTAGTTTTGGATAGAGTGAGGAAGGGTTGGACCTTCTGTAAAGTTTTAAGTGCTGTCTGTGCCCCAATTAGGCCTGGTTCACACCTAGGCATTTTTGAACAGTAGAAAAAACACTCAACACTAGAAATCCCATGATTTGCAATGGCCCCTGTTCACACCTGAGCAGCAAAACGTCACAACAAAGCACAGAACGCAGAAAAAAGTACATTATCTTTTTTTGTCCATTTACAGCTTCTCCCCCCAGTATAGTCTTACTTTGCTTAGAATTCATGTGACGGCCTAAGATTTTCTACATTAGTCTGTGGACATTTTGGTGTTTATTTACTAAAGGCAAATAGGCTGATCAGTTTGTAATGGAATTTGCACTTTGCAAGGGGATTTTCCCTTAGCTTGGTGAACGTGGTGAATATTCACTTTGCAAAGAATACACAATCATGTGAAAGGAAAGAAAACAAAATGTATTTTTTTGCTTGTACAGGATTGGATGATGGAAAACATATGATACCAAAATTGGGAGGGTAATAGACACGGCCTTAGACTTTACAACATTACAGGAGGACCTGGATAAAATCGGGGAATGGGCAATGGTATGGCAGATGATGTTTAATGTCGATAAATGCAAAGTAATGCACTTTTGAGTTAAAAATAGGCAAATGGACTATACACTTATGGGTGTGCCGCTGGGGAAGTCGGAAATGGAGAAAGATTTGGGGGTCATTGTAGACCACAGATTGAATAATAGCTTGCAGTGCCAGGCTGCTGTAAACAAATCAAGTAGAGTCCTGTCTTGTATTAAGAAGGGGATGTATTGCAGGGACAAGTCTATAATTTTGCCACTTTATAGATCATTGGTTCGGCCTCATCTGGAGTATGCGGTCCAGTTTTGGTCACCAGTGCTCAGAAAAGATGTCCTTGAGCTGGAAAGAGTCCAGTGGAGGGCAACCAAACTCATTAAGGGGATGGAGGCCCAGATCTATGAGACAAGGCTACTAAATTTAAATATGTTCTCGTTGGAAGAAAGGAGATTAAGGGGGGACATGATTTTCATGTATAAATTGTTCAATGGGGACAGCAACATTGGCAACAAACTCTTTACGGTTAACCCCATAACAAAGACCAGAGGTCACCACCTAAAATTGGTGGAGAAAAAATGTCAGCACAAGTGGCGCAGGGGGTTCTTCTCAGTTAGAGCGCTTAGGGTCTGGAACTCTCTGCCACATGCAGAGATTTCAGCTAAGAATGTGGAATCAGTCAAAAAGCTCTTGGACGATTTCCTTAGAGACCATAACATACAGGGGTACAGGTACTCCTAAGAACAAGATCACATATGGACTCATACACATGCACACACCAGCAGAACCATAAATGCAGACATGCAATAGGTTGGACTTGATGGAGTTATTCAACCTCAAATACTATGTAACTATGTAAAACAGCAGATTGTCACAACATTCACTCAGCTAAGGGGAAACTTCCCCTGCAAAGTGAACAGGCTATTTGCTTTTATCAACCCCTTTGTCTCCAGAAATGTCTCTCTGTTCTCTTCAACTATTCATATGTACGGAATTTGTAAAGCAATATTCATTGGAGACATGCCTTTAAAATAAAGTCTGGGACTGTTTCTTCTTTATTTAATTTTATAAGCCATAGGTGGACATCCAGAGTACCCTGATCCTCCAAAAAACTGGTGTCTCCAATGCTCAGGCTGTCCCAAACAATGAAAGTATTTATATCTAAGTAAATCTCCTTCACCGACCATTTATAAAGTGTATCTCCAGGCAAAATATTTTTTGCTAGTTTTGGATAGAGTGAGGAAGGGTTGGACCTTCTGTAAAGTTTTAAGTGCTGTCTGTGCCCCAATTAGGCCTGGTTCACACCTAGGCATTTTTGAACAGTAGAAAAAACACTCAACACTAGAAATCCCATGATTTGCAATGGCCCCTGTTCACACCTGAGCAGCAAAACGTCACAACAAAGCACAGAACGCAGAAAAAAGTACATTATCTTTTTTTGTCCATTTACAGCTTCTCCCCCCAACGCCAGGAAATGCATGGCAGAAGCATGTTGTGCGTTTGTACGCGTGTTCATTCATTGACCACAATGTTTTTTGAGCTGGCAGTCAAAACGCGCATCTTCATGTGCATGCAAATATGTGCCAAACGCAAATAAACATGCAAAAAAAACCTTTTATGAAGGGAGTATTGTCTTCTGTCTGTCACTCACAACAAGTTCCTGAATTCCAAGTGTGCTTTGCATTCTGTTTCCTTGCTGCTTAATGTGGTCTTGATTTCTCAAGGCTACATATCCCATCATGCATTGCTTCCAGAAAGCAATGATAATATTACATTGTGGGAAGTTCAGACATTGAGTTGTAGTTCAGAAGGCAGGCTTAGTTAGTGGTAACACAAGGAAGGAAGTGCATGTTCACAGGGCTGAGTGAAATTGTGTCAGTGCAATGAGGAAGTGCAGCCTATGGGCATCTCCAGTAATAAACGTTAAAAACTACTAGTTGGATATGATTATTAGGAGTGGGATAGAAATGATGGAAATTCAATTTAGAAATGCAGATTTAATTTTAGTTTTTGACCATTATACCCTTTAAGGCTGAACTACAGGCAGATTTAAAATTATACTAGTTAATGTAGTTTATGTATTGGTTAAAACAACAAGAAATGTATTTATAAATGCAAATGTCGTAAATACCTCAATCTGAGTTATCTGCCTATTACCCCCTTTATTGGAGCACTCAGACTAGGAGAGGTAGAGACACCAAAGGGAGGTAGTCGGTTGTGCCACACGTGCTTAGAATGAACATGCTGACGGAAGAGGGCAGAAGGTTGACTTTGTCAGTCTTCTGCTGCACCTCCACTGACAGGCTGGGGGCAGGGAATAAGCTGTATTGTTTCACTGTCATCAGTAAGGTCACCAACCCAGCTGTAATGTCTGGAAGGTCAGTAAATCTTGGACTGGCTGGACAGGAAGGTCGGAGTAAATCTTGGGACTGGCTGACTGGACAAAATTACTTAGTGATAATAACCCCTCAAGGTGCCCATACTCTGGTCAAATTGTGGGCGATTTTTAATGTACGGCAGAAATTCACACAGTATGTGGGGCTGTCGGCTCCCTTTTCAGCCAGCATTCCACGATCAGCTGATCAAAGGAGGCGTTTGGAAAATCTTTGAACGATCAGAACTGGCAGCCAATGAGCTGCCCCCTCTGATTGGGTATTCTGACAGGTACCGGCGGATACAATGAAACGCGTCAATTTTTTTTTTTTCGTGCAGCCCGCGGGTTGAACGAAAAAAATTGATAGGCGTATGGCCAGCCTAAGTGACACAGATTCAGAAAAGCTGGACCGGAGCAACTTTTGCCATTTGTTTGTTTACCATAATTTTCATCTTCCTCATTCAGTGCACCTACACATATTATATACCGTTTTTTAAAGGGCATAATGGGCTTTAATTTGATGTGACACATGCAAATAAGAATTCTTCATTTTTTATGCAAAAAAATGCCGAAAAAACAACAACTTTGTCACAGTTTTGGCAATAATAATGTGTACATAATTAGTGTAGCTAAGAAAATAATTTATGATGAATTACTTTTCTATTTGTCCTGATTTGTAGAGTACATCATATGTCCGGGATTTCAGTTTATTCTAGGAGTTATAGGTCACAGAATAAAGGAGTGAAATACAATTTTAGTGTGAAACAATGTTAGGATGTGGTATGTTTGTCTCCTATTTTTAATAGCCTCCTCGGCACTATATTTTTTTATCATTTTTTTTTTTACACTTTTTTTCCTTTTTTTAATTTTTAAAAACTTATAAAAACTGTTTACATTTTTTTTAAACTAGGGAGCACTAAAGGGTTATTTTTTCCTTTCGAGGAGCTTTGATACTACGGGTATCTATGATACTATGGGTGGGCAGAGTTCACACCACTGCAACACGCTTAAGAAAAGTATGGCATGCAGTACTTTTTTTTAAGTGAGACGCGCAGTACAACTGCATTGCACCACAGTGTGCCCATAGAACTTAATGAAGTGTCATTTGTGACATTTCAATAAAGTTCGAGCGCTGAGTACACGCATACCTGCAGCCGTGGTGTTGAAAGCGGCTGTTGCTGTGAACAAGCCCTAAGGCTCCATTCACATATAGCGTTTGCGTTGCACCCGCGGTTTTCCGTAGGATATCGCTGCGAACGCGCGGAATCCGTCAAAAAATCACGCTTGTACTAAGTCTCGTACAGCGCGGCCGCCGCAAATGTCTGAACAATGCACATTAAAGCGCATTGTTTTTTTCCGTTAAGAGCGGCTCCACGTGCATTTGGCCACCTGAACACATGCGGACCACCGCTCCTGTGTGGATGGAGCCTAAATGTTGGCAGGTAGAACATCTGCTGTATTTCTACAGTGAATTTAACTGTTTGGCTGGAGTCCAGCTTTAAATGACATACAAATTCACTTGCAATCTGTTTACAGTGTACACGGTCACATTTCACAGCACATAAAATAAACATTTGCTACATTTACATATATGGATTGGTCGAGTGCTGAATAATTTGTTTGTGGAAACATTCATGTTGCACATTGTACATATTGTACAGACATGCAAAACATTGATTGCTTCCTGGCACAATGCAACCTGTAATCAGAATCCCAGACTTCTGGTATGTGGCACGAATTAAACATGAAAACGTCACATATTTTCACTTACCAGTCAGTGTCTTTGATTTCAGCTGGCTGTGCCCTCTGTGCAGTATAATTCACCCTGAAAAACATTCCAGATGCCGCTGGGATTTGTTCAAATACACTTCAGATGTGCTTCTTAGTTCAAGTGATATGGTGAACCTACACTTCCAAAAAAACATTCCTCTAACATTCTTCTTGTTTCAACTGGAAATAAACACACACCATTCTCTTTGGCTTCCTGGCATCCAACTTTGACCATCATACTACAGGTGGCCATACACCTTACAACCATTGTACAACTTTTTTGTCCCGACCTTGTTCAATTTTCGTTCAGACAGCCCATCATGCACAGACCAGTGTAGTTTGCGATTATCATTCGCCAGCACCATTAACTGGCTGATTTTTGTTGATCGAAAGGCCAAGTTTTCGCAGGTCAGTTTTCATCGTGTTATTTTTGTTGTATGAAAACGCCACTAATCCGTCAATTTGCGTCCAACTTGATGAGAATTTTCGAGACTGCTTGAAAGCCGAAAATCAGCCAGTTGTACTGTAATTGTTGTTGTGCACTACCCATCAACTGGCTGATTTTCGGATGAAAATGCAATCGCGGCCGAAAATCAGCCGATAATTGTAAGGTGTATGGGCAGCTTAACAGCACTCCATGCATAGAGGAATGGCAACTGGAACCTTCTCTAGTCTACCGATGTTCCTAGACAGCACATCTGACCTGTCAGCTTTCCTTCTCATGGGGTGATCCGACATTCTGGCAGCAGAAAATGCAATGCCAGGTGTCCCCATTCAGATGCGGCCGATGTACCTGTTCAATTAAATGACTGGGTGATAGCAGCCAATCTGTAAGCAGAAGTTCACATGTAATCGTATTTGATCTGATTACTTGCGATTTGGAATAAATGACTTCTGCTGGACGCACAATAGATGCTGCTGGACACACAATGGATGCATTCACCAACAGTCATCTATTCCAAACTGCATGTAATCATAACATATGCGATTACATGTGGACTGCCACTTATAAATGCGGCCACTGTCACCTGGTCATTAACTTGAATGGGTAACAGCAGCCGCATCTGAACGGGGATACCTGGGATTCCTGCTGCAGTAATGCCAGATTGCCCCCTCTGAATGGGGCCTAATAGTCATATTGCAATATACAACATAAGTGGGACGGGGGTACTCTGCTAGCCGTTGTTTATATTTAAAGATAAAAGCTTTATAACCCCTTTGCCGCTGTCCCTTTAAGGTCCTTTTACACGCCGCGCCCTCTGAAATTACTTTTATGAGGGAGGTTGAAAGCTGGTTTACAAGCATTCAGGAGGGGATACTGCCACCTCCTTTTTTTTAATCTCATTGTGGATTTTGCATGGCAGTACTGTGCCATAACAAAGTGTCAAGCAGTTGACATGTGGTTGTGGTCCCATTGATTGCAATGGTCACTACTTGCCAAGCATTACATGCTGTATAAAAGTTGACACAAAGCATGGCGGCCGTACATATCTGAGCAGCCACCTTGTTAAGTTTTAGGTGGGAGGTAGAAACATGAATCCACCATCTGTTTTTACCACCCGTGTAAACGAGATCTAAAAGTTAATGAACAACGGAGCCGGGGATGTGCTCTGGATCAAGTGTTCACTGTAACAGCCAGTTACAGCGATCACATGATCGGGAGCCCATCCCCGGCTCTTGATCATAAAAAGTGTCCGGGAGCTGTTGGTGACAAGCAGTGAACAGATATGTGCAGCGGCCAGGCGTTAAAGCCCACCTTCATGTCGCCATCTATATGTGCGAGCTGGTCGGTAAAATGTTAAAGTGATGGTCAAGCTGGGTATACACTTGGTGTTTTTTCTCATTCAGCCCGCTGTTCAACGTGGGGGGGATCTCTCAGTATGGACTGCAGTGGCGATAAAAATTCATGAAGGAGCAGGATGGACATTTTTTTTCTTGAACAAACAAAATTCTAACAGTAACTGTGGTTTTCAAAAACTGCATTTGTTCCAATAACGAATGTTAAAATGAAACCAAATTTGTGCCTGATGTCATTATGGAATGTTCTGATGAGACTTTACGTATGAGTGTTTGTATGGCCAGGCCAGCTTATCTGACAATGACACAAAGGGAGATATGAAGAGATAGCAGTACAACTGTAAAGGTTGTGACATGAAGAAGTGACAGTTTTACATACACAGATGGCTTGCTGTCCACAATAGTACCATGAAGGGACATCACTGTCATATTGGCGCCACCTTTGGACAGAAATGGCAGCTAATGTACAACAATAATCTGCTTAACAAATCTACATAGACAGCAAGCACTGTGTGTTCCTATACAGGTTTGGCTGCTGCTACCTACTGAGCTGTGAGTGTTATTATCACATGATCTGACTTTGGTCATTTGTAGGAGAAAGCAAGACTTCACTTTAAAGTCTTTAAACTCCCAGCATATCCTTTCCTGTTATAACATCAGCATTGTAATAGGAATACATACTGGAGTTGTTTCCAATAATGCAATCAAAGCTTACCTGAAAAAAATCCCTTTTATGTAGTCAGTGCTGCCTTTTGTCTGCCCATCACTATCAGCATCTTTCTGGATTCCCAGTGTGCTTTGCTTCTCTTTTCCTGTTTCTTGATGTGATGCAATCTTGATTTTTCAGGACTAAATATCCCATCATGCACTACTTCCAGCAAGCAATGATAACGTTACATTGTTCAGATGTGGAATTGTAGTTTAGAAGGCAGGCTCTGTGAGAGTGGTGGCATAAGGAAGTGCATATTTACAGGGAAATTGTGTCAGTCCATTGAGGAAGTTCATCCTATGGGCATGTTCAGTAAGTAAGTTTACAAACTTCTAGATGGATCTGGTTATTAGGAGAGGGATGGAACTTAGGAAACTCAATACAGAAATACAGATTTATTTATACTTTCTTTGATTTTACACAGGGCTGAGGACTCTCTCCCTGCCCCATGTGGCAGCAGTTAAAGGAAATCTGTATTGAAGGAATACATAGGCTTCCATAGCTGACCTATCTTTCTGAAAATGCTAGCTGCCCGGCTGTCCTGCTGAAACAAATAGCAGACTGAGGCTGTGTGAAGGATTATTTGCTACATTGTTAATCTAGTAACTCTGAAGCTGAACTCCAGGCAGATATAAAAGACACAAATGAATGCAGTTCTGTATATACTGTAATACATACAGTATATAATAATTATATATATAATGTAGTAGGGATGCACCGATACCGGTATTTCAGTATCAAGTACGAGCACCGATATTTTTCTTCCGGTACTCGCTGATACCGAATACCGATATCGGAAGTCCCAATAAAGAAGCCAGGCGGCGTGTAATAACTGTCTACCTGGCTTCCCGATTAGCAGGGAGTCATTACACGGCGCCCAGCTTCCTGATTGGCCAGCTTCCTGACCAATCAGAAAGCCGGAGAGCGGGTCATTACACGCTGCCCGGCTTCCTGGCCAATCAGGAAGCTGGGCGCCGTGTAATGACTCCCTCACCACTAGGGCAGTGTGTAATGACTACCCACCCGATTAGCAGGGAGTCATTACACGGCGCCCAGCTTCCTGATTGGCCAGCTTCCTGACCAATCAGAAAGCCGGAGAGCGGGTCATTACACGCTGCCCGGCTTCCTGGCCAATCATAAAGCTGGGCAGCGTGTAATGACCCGCTCTCCGGCTTTCTGATTGGTCAGGAAGCTGGCCAATCAGGATCACTTCCCAGCTTCCTGATACCGCAAGCTCAAGTATCGGGCTAGGCATCAGAGCATTTGGGCAAGTAAAATACTCGGCATTGGCACCGATACTAGTATCTGTATGGGTGCATCCCTAATACATATTAATGAATGCAGAACTGCATTCATTTGTGTCTTTTATATCTGCGTGGTGTATGTGTGTGTGTGTATACACTGGGTGCCAGATTATTATGACCACCCCATCAGTACTTTGTTGGGCCACGAGATGACTCCATGAGATTACTTCGTTGGGCCGCCTCGTGACTCCACGAGATGTTAAAAGGTGATGCGAGGAATCTGACACTGCACTGTTGTCCTTCTGTTGCCCTTCTGTACCAGTCTTGCCACTTTCCGTTCTGCCCTAACATTGACTGGTCGCTGACGGCCATAATTCGCACGTTCAGACCCAGATTTTCGGCTGACAGTCCGGTCTTTAAACACTTTAACAACAGCTGCTCTTGAACATTTAACAAATTCTGCTGTTTTGCTGATACTCGCTCCATGGCTCCGAGCGCATCCCTGTACAGTAGAGTGTAGATATGCTCATGGACGGAGAGAGCAGAGTGACAGAGATGAGCTCACAGATCAGTTTGCTGCTTCTCCTTTCACTATCCAATCACAGGCTGGGGGAGGGACAAGACCTGTAAGGGTTACTTAACCGCAGCAGAGAAAAATCAGGTCTCCTCCCTTGCCAGCCAGGGCTGTGTGTCAAAGCTGTGCAAATCCCTGAAGTGGATGGTTAGGTAAAACAGCTCCCATTTCGTTATGTCATCTGTGTTCACCTGGAGATCAGCTTTAATACTTTCTACGCCGTTGACCTGGAACAAGCATGTAAATCAGGAGTTCTGAATGTAGTGCGACTATATTTGCTTGTTCCGGGTCAGTAACTCAAAGTATACATATACTGGCAGCCAGGTAACTAGCATTTTTGTGAAAAGTTTTGTAATGGCAGCTGCAATGTCCCTGTCCTCACAGGTTCACTTTAACCACTTCAGGACCACAGTGTGTATATAAAAGGTAAAGGCTTTTAAATCCTCGCCTATGGAAAATTTTGGGTATGGTATTTTTTTGTAATTTTATGGGTGCACGGGTGTAAAATGCTGTGATTGTGAAATACTTACACTTGCAGAGCATTCACTTCCTGCTGTGAAAGGGCAAAATGACTTCAGTTTACCAGCGCAATGCACACTGGGATTGCCTTGTCATCAGCAGAGCATTGCTGGGAAATCTCATCTGTAATCTCATGAGATCTCAGGGGAAGGCATTTTCCTCCCCTGAGATGATGTGCATGGTCACATGTCCTAGTCACATGTGCCAGAAATCCCGGAAGTAAAAGAAGATCTAGTAATCTGCCCTTAGTAAACATGGCCACTGTCAGAAGACCGGGGAAGAAAAGAGAAATAAGGTGAAGAATACAAAGCCGGCAATTATCTAGAAGTATGTGTGTGTAGATTGTCATTACTAAACATTTCTAAAGGTGCGTTTGTTGTTATTTTATAGATATGGGTAAACGGTTTTCCGGCACCTACCGATCCCTGTGCCGGATAACTGGGAGTTTATAGTATTTGTATACGGTGCACACACTGGGTTTATGGCCTTCTATGATGATCTAGGTGCAGTATAGGCAACTGGAGGTATATAGCGGAATGTTGTCACTAAAAGATTTGTTCTCCAAGTGTTTCTAATAACAGGTTTGCTTTAAATGAAATGTTGTATGTTCTGTTCTTCTCTGTCTGTGTTTTCTATAGCGGTCAGATGGTTCCACACATCCTGCCCTGCAGGGTTGACTTGAATAAGAGAATATGACACATCTTCACGTGATTCAATGACTCATACCATAGAAATGTATTAGTTGATGTTTCAAGTGGAAGTTCCCCCTCACTGAATGAACATTAACCAGCCATATGACACATGTACCTTGATGAATGTACAGCACAATGTTTGACTTCTGTCCACGTTCCGGTTGTCCATCAATCAGCATTGGAGAGCTGTCGGCTATTACCTGCGCTGCTTGAAATCTGCTTGAATGCAGATTCTTTGTGTCTTGATAATATGAAAGACGTAGATAGTAGTGATGAGCCGAACAGGCCCGAATTCGGTTTGAATTCGAACTTTAGAACATCCAAATAGTTTGAACTCATTGCAAGTCTATGGGAGTAGATCTTTCAAAAACAATAGTCCTATTTAAGAGGGCTTTATATGCAATTTATTGGCCATAAAAGGTGTATGGGGATCTGGGTACTGTCCCGGGGGGACAGGAATCAATGAAAAAAAACGTTTTAAAAATACAGTTTTTAAAGGAGCAGTGATTTTAACATTGCTTAAAGGGTAACCATAAAAATGACAAAGTCCTTTAAATATCATGCCTGGGGGGTCCCCTTAACCTGCCTGTAAAGTGGCGGATCTGTACAATGTATAGAACCTGCTGCAGCAAAACTGACATTTCTAAAGAAAAAAAAAAAAATATATTTTTTTTTTTAAAGCATGCAGTTCCCCCTCCCAAACAATACCTGACCCTTTAGGTCTGGTAGGAAAGTTAGGAGGGACCCCATTGAAAAAAAAAGTGTGGGGTTCCCCCGCAAAGTCATACCGGACCCTTAAGGTCTGATAGGAATATTGACGAGGGACCCCATGTAAAAAAAAAAAAGTGTGTGTGTACCAGACACTTGATCCGAGCACAGGCCTGACAGGGCCGGAAGGGGGGTAATGCACGAGCGCCCCCCCTCTCCTATACCAGGCCACATGCCCTCGGCACTGGGAGGGTGCATTTCCAGGGTCGCCCCTGGAAAAGCACCTTGTCCCCGTGTCGATGGGGACACGGGCCTCATCCCCACAAGCCCTGGGGCATGGGTTGTGGGGGTCTGTGGGCATGGGGCCCTTTCACATCAGGGTACCCCTGCAATAAAGGGGTACCCAGATGTGCCCCCCCCTTCTGAATGAGTGGGTTTTTTTTTTAACTCATTCACTAAAGGGTTTTAAAAAAATTGGAATAAAAAAAACAGACTTTTGGAAAAAATCCTTTAATTGAAAAAAAAACACAACAAAGGATTTTGACAAGGCCTTTATTGTAAAAAAACCCCCCAAAAAATAGATCCACCGACGTAATCCAGGGTCAATCGCGACGTCCAGTGTTGTCCACGACGACGACTCGACTAAATAAAAAATAAAACAATTAAAAATAATTAGAAATAAAAAGAAAAAAAAAACCTGTCAACTGCCATCCCGTCCGCTCGCGACGTACTCCCGCCGCATAATGCCATTTTGACAGATTCCGGCAAAACATAAACAATTGGGCGGAGTTAGCAGTGACAGTCAGCTCCGCCCAACTGTGTACAGTTTTATGTCATCTGACAGGTGAGCCATGATTGGGCAAAGTCATCATTACTTTGCCCAATCATGGCTCTTACAGAGTACTAAGCCCTGATTTGGCAAAGCCTTTAGCCAATTAGGGCTTTACAAGGCGCATTGCCATGTGGAATGTTGAGTGGTCGAACAGACCGCCGAACACCCTTAAGGTGGCCATACACCTTACAACCATTGCACAACTTTTGTAGTCCAGACATCTCACCCTTGTTCAATTTTCTGACAACTAGCCCATCATGCACAGACCAATGTAGTTCACAAGTAACGCTCGTCAGCACCACCATATGCCTGTTTTTCATCGATGGAAAGGACAGATTTTCCTTTGAACATGTGCAGTTTGAATCTGAGATTTTTGTTGTACAACAATGCCACTAACCCGTCAGTTTTCATCCAATTAGACAAAAGTTTTCTAGCCTGCTTAAAAGACAAAAATCAGCCAGTTGTACAGTAATTGAGGTTGTATAGTAATTGAGGTTGTACACTGCACATCAACTGGCAGATTTTCTGACAAACGCAATCGCAGACAAAAATCTCCAGATAATTGTAAGGTGTATGGGCACCTTTATAGTGTGTGTGTTCGGCGAACACACAAACTAGCAATGTTCGAGCCCATCCCTAGTAGATAGCATGAGGGGGACTGGGATATACCATGGGGTGTACTTATAGAACATTTGCAGATCTGTTTGCCCTGTGAACATCTTGGCTTTAGATTCGCAGTGCATTATGGCCACTAGATGGAGCCGAGGAGCATTGGCATTTCTTATGCTTCTCAGCTCCATCTAGTGGCCATAATATGGTGCAAAGCTAAAGCTAAGACGTTCGCAGAGCTGTCCTATGAATACACTCTCATGGGTTGCTGGGTGTTGCTGGTAATAGTTTTCCAATGCTCGGACAGAAACAAGGCTGTTGAACACATAAATAAATACACATACATGAATGAATCAGAAAATGGGCATTTCTTCATTTTGTGCATTTGTGCCTGCAAAGCATTGCAACTGTGATCATTGGATTGCCTAGGCCCAGTGCAATGGCCAGGCTCCAGCAGACTATTACCACAGGTCTGTATGGAGGTACTCACCTTCTGTTATGGGGCTGAAGGAAGTAATCAATGGACTACAACAGGGGTAGGCAACCTCTGCCCTCCAGCTGTGACAACACTACAAATCCTATCATGCCTCTGCCTATCGGAGTCATGCCCCTGGCTGTCAGAATCTCACAATGCCTCATGGGACTTGTAGTTCCACAACAGCTGAAGTGCCATGGTTGCCTACTCCTGGACTACAAGTTGAAATCTACGGTGCGGTGGTAGATGGACCTTGTACTCCTATATATCACAGACCCTATGAATAGATCTCTGAATGAATGACGCGGCTGTGCAGGGTGCGTCAAATCGACAATCGTTTTTACCCATAGTGATGAAAAAGGATCGAAGGCGCGGGATGTCAAATTTTTCTGGAATGAACGAAGTCCTAACAGTGAATGAGGTTTTCATTCGGGGAAACTCCATTTATTCCAAAATTGAATGTTAAAAATGACAAACATTCGTCAAGTCTCTGATTACGTTATCCAATGAGATTTTTTGTATGAACATTCATTATATCATGTTATTAAATAAAGTCATCCATGTTCTAGTCATGTGATAGAGCTTGTGATCGTGCCCTTGTCCTGTCCCTTGTCCTGTCCCTGCTCACTGACACTGCCAGCTATCAGATTCCTATTGTCAGATGACACCGGCTGTCCCCAGACAGCTTTGTAGACACAATGTAGGTATTTCGAGTTTATATTTCATTCATATGTCACAGTTTTCTTTGTGCAAAGCTCCCTCCATATCAAATGTCAAGTCTGCGTCACAGCCAATGGTGTATGTTGTATGTTTTGGATTGTATCACATGAGCTGAATACTATATGCATGTGTAGTCACATAAAGAGCTTCACATCATTTATATATATATAGATAGATAGATAGATACAATTTTATATAT
>NW_017306711.1:787217-831112 GCF_000935625.1 Nanorana parkeri
ATATGTAGATACATTGCAGCAATATTTGGTATTGAATTTCTCATCTATAGAACACAGTGATAGAGTTCCTGTAAACTCCAACAGGAAGTGAGAGGATATCTTTCCAATGTGAGGGAAATTCCCTCTGCAGCTGGTCATACACTATGCAAATTCACACCGTGGGAGCCTCTGTTGGTACCCTTTGGCCGGCATCCCTTGATCAGATGATTGAAGGAATCAGCCAGCCGGCAGCTGCTGTCACAGTACAATAAAGACGGCAGGAGATTCCATGATCGACACTTGTAAGCGTTGATGGAGGAATCTGTTCTATTTTCTTTGTTATATATTAGTGTATGGGCAGCTTTAGACAGTTGTCACTGGAACAAGTGTCCCCATTGGAAGATGTACCTTCTATTCCTGTTCTGGTAGCAACTCAAATCTTTGGCTTTCCTCTCGCTGTCATTCCCGGTGACACCGGTGATCAGGACAATTAGAGAAGGGGGGAATCTCCTTAATGGTGACACCGCCAGCAATAAAAGCAGACAGGGGTTCCAGAATAGTGGATAGGCAACCATAACTGTAGCTGGGTGAATAGGTGGCAGTGGGGTCAGAGTTCACCTGCTCCGTACCACCCAACTGCCAGGACCAATGAAAACTCCTAGGAGCAGAAGGAGTTTCCTGTTTTCTGAAAATGGAAAATGTTGTGAATACTTTTTATTGTATTTAGCTGTATTTAGGTCATTGTGAATTTACACTAAAAAAGTTTTTCTCCCTAGGAAAGAAATTTTAGGAACATTGAACTCAAGGAAACAAAGAGTCTATAATGGTTAAAGCCGAACTCTATAAACAAACATTTCATTTTCTTTTAAATATTTTCTTCAATAGCCACAAAAGATATAAATCCACTTTGTGTGCCCCAGATACCTCTGCAAACCCAGTTACGGCCTTATAAATGTAGCAGTGACATCATCACAATACTGCACACAGCCTGTACATAGACCCGAGCTGTGGGAGGGACCCTGCAGGCCCCACCCACTACAGGCTGCCTGGAAACAACTCCAGGAGGGGGTGGAGACAAGACCAGTCACCCTGCACAAGGAGAGGGAGCAGCAGTAACTACTGCAGACAGGGTTTATTGCACAGGTCTGGAAGAATACACAAAGCACATCGATACACAAATCAGAATACACACGCCTCTTGTATTTTGAGAGTATTTGTTTATCCCAGAGTTCAGCTTTAAAATGTGCTCTGCACTCCTTGCTCCTATACTGCCATGCTGCAGCAGTTGGATGATGTACACATATAGGACAGCTGGAAGAATGGCAGTTATCCCCTGCATGATGTGTAGCAGAAATCCTGCTCTGCATACTTGTTACAGGTGTGTGATGCAGAAAATATTGAAGCCATGGGATGAGCATAGCAGTCAAGCAACTCTGCCCTTTTCTCTCTGTATAGGTTTCCCTGTAAGAATATTATGGGATGGAGGAGCATTCTCATACTGACATACAAACCCCAGGCAGGTAGTGGCATTGTATGTGCCATGTAAATAACTGTAGCTTCACTTTTCTAGGCGGATGTCTATGGCTTGTCGAAGAAGATCAACCGCACAACATTGCAGGTGGAGCGATGGTTCAGGAGGAGACGGAATGAGGACCGGCCCGCCGTGATGAAGAAATTCCAGGAATCTTGGTAAGATGATTGTTCTCTCAGCCCTTTCATTCGTGTCATGTAGCACAATGCAGAGGATGCTGCACTGGTATCACACTGAAGCTGGCCATACCCATGTGGCGGGGGGGTATTTATAAACAGTTCGCCCTGTAAGTGTCTATGAGCGTTCTTTCTGTACACATAGTGGCAAAAAGGAATGCTCTTCTTATAATTTCTTTAGATACCACACTATGCAATACCACACTATGGCCACTAGGAGGAGCATAAGAGATCAGTGCAGAACAAACGCTTTACACTTCGAGAGAATCGCAGGTCAAATGGCTCTGAGAATTGTTTATAAATGGATCTCTTGGTGTTTTTTTCTCTTCAGCTGGATGAAGAAAATGTAACAGATTCCTCCATCCAAGCTAAACAGCGTGGATGGAGGAAACCCCCCCATTCCGGGCTATTGTATTCTAACAGTGGCGTGTGTGCCGCTGCTGTTATGATAGTTGAAGAGTGACTGCAGCTGATTGGCTGCAGTCACTCTTCAGCTGACAATTTTCTGTCCGGTCCCCTGGGTTTTCAGATCGAAGGATGTCAGGTGCAATGGGGTTGACAGGAACCCCCCACTTAAATATTCCATGGTTTTAGAAGTCACTTGCGTTCTCCGGCCCACATCTGTCTGCCCGATTACATGCCGGGATTAGTGCAGCCTCCTCTCTCAGGCCTCTCGGATGTCAGAGCTGCAGGTCTCATAGACCCCAGTGCTGAGGTCTTGTCTCCGCCACCCTCTCCTCCCGACTATTCACAAAACATACAGCCCCCCCAGGCTTTGTCCCCTGAATGGCTGGGAGGAGAGGGAGGCGGAGATGGCACCTCAGCACCGGGGTCTATGAGACCTGCAGCTCCTACACCCGAGAGGCCCGGGAGACACAGAGGAAACCGTACTAATCCCTGCACAGTGGCGTAACAACCGGGGGTGCAGCAGGGGCGCGGGCCCCGGGCGAAAAGTGAAGGGGGGGTGCCGGGCGAAAATGGCACTTTCAGCTAAATGCCGAAAGTAACATTTTCCTGCCGTTTTGTCGGCGCGGCCGAACCCTGCATGTAATTGGGCAGACAGATGTAGGAAAAAAGCCGACATGACCAGAGGCGGCTTTAAGACTGTGGAATTTTGAACTGCTTCAACCCAGGTAAGGTTATTGTGTCTGGAGTTGGTCTTTAGCAGGAAGTGCCTGAACAAGGATCTTCATGGCAGGATAGCCAGGTATTACCGGTATGTAAGTGAAAGCTGCAGATTTTAAGATTGACAATTACTTTATGAATGTCTTTATATGAGGTTTGTGTGATTGGGTTTACATATACTCTAGCACAGTGGTTCTCAACCTGTGTAACCTCAGGACCCACAATTGGGTGCAATGGGCAGTGCAGACATTTACTTCTGTCTAGTTGTCTCTTTGTTTTCTATGGTTCAGCTTCTGTTAGGATAATAACTCTGTCTTTGTAGCAATCTAGAATTAGTAATACCATATGTAATTACTTCTCTGAAGTCCTACTCCTCTGCGATTGATATTTATAACACAGGTCTGTCCATGGGCCTGTAAATCCTCACTGACATTGAACTATTTGTGCTGAATGTGCGGAGTCAGTGACCACACCCCGCTGGCACAGCCAGGCCTGCAGTTGTGCCCAGCCGGTGAATCAGCACAGCTCTCCTCCGTGTGATAATGTGTTGCTGTAAATAGCTCTAGGCCTAGAAAGGAAACTCTCGATCACTAGTTTCCCCATGAGATTTTACACAGACAGCAACAGTGCATCCTGGGACTTGGTACTGGACCATTTTTACCCCGTCTCGGGCGACGCTACACTGTGGTTATGGAGATCTTTTTAACTTGTAAAACCTTTCTGAGCGATAACATTTCCACTGCTCACAATTTTCCATCACAGTACTCAGATCACCAGTGATAACAAATATGGGACTCCCTGGGGCAGTCACATATATTATTCCATATTATTATTATTATTATTAAAAGTGGTGTAGTAGTTCACACTTTTGCTCTGGATTAGGGCTGCAACTAATAATAATTTTCATAATTGATTAGTTGGCCGATTTTATTTTGTTGATTAATTGGATAAAAAAATATAAATAAATACCATCCTGAAAGGGTTGTTAAACCCTCAGCGGTTTTTGCATACACACTATATTGCCAAAGGTATTGGGACACCCCTCCAAACCATTGGATTCAGGTGTTCCAATCACCTCCATGGTCACAGGTGTATAAAATCAAGCACCTCGGCATGCAGACGCTTCTACAAACATTTGTGAAAGATTGGGTCGCTCTCAGGAGCTCAGGGAATACAAGCGTGGTACTGTGATAGGTTGCCACCTGTGCAATAAGTCCATCCGCAAAATTTCCTTGCTACTAAATATTCCGTGGTCATCTGTTAGTGGTATTATAACAAAGTGGAAGCAACTGGGAACAACAGCAACTCAGCCACAAAGTGGTAGGCCACGTAAAATGACAGAGCGGAGTCAGTGGATGCTGAAGCGCACAGTGTGCAGAAATCGGCAACTGTCTGCAGAGTCAATAGCTACAGACCTCCAAACTTCGTGTGGCCTTCAGATTGGCACAACAACAGTGCGTAGAGAACTCCATGGAATGGGTTTCCATGGCCGAGCAGCTGCATCCAAGCCTTACATCACCAAGTGCAATGCAAAGCGTTGGATGCAGTGGTGTAAAGCACGCCGCCACTGGACGCTAGAGAAGCGGAGATGTGTTCTCTGGAGTGACGAATCACACTTCTCTGTCTGGCAATCCGATGGACGTGTCTGGGTTTGGCAGCTGCCAGGAGAATGGTACTTGCCTGACTGCATTGTGCCAAGTGTAAAGTTTGGTGGAGGGGGGATTATGGTGTGGGGTTGTTTTTCAGGGATTGGGCTTGGCCCCTTAGTTCCAGTGAAGGGAACTCTTAAGGCCTCAGCATACCAAGATGTTTTGGACAATTTAATGCTCCCAACTTTGTGGGAACAGTTTGGGGATGGCCCCTTCCTGTTCCAACATGACTGCGCACCAGTGCACAAAGCAAGGTCCATAAAGACATGGATGAGCGAGTTTGGGGGTGGAGGAACTTGACTGGCCTGCGCAGAGTCATGACCTCAACCTGATAGAACACCTTTGGGATGAATTAGAGCGGAGACTGCGAGCTCGGCCTTCTCGTCCAACATCAGTACCTGACCTCACAAATGCTTTTGGAAGAATGGCCAAACATTCCCATAGACACACTCCTAAACCTTGTGGACGCCTTCCCATAGTTGAAGCTGTTATAGCGGCGAATGGTGGGCCAACTTAATATTGAACCCTACGGGCTAAGACTGGGATGCCATTAAAGTTCATGTGCATGTAAAGGCCGGCATCCCAATACTTCCATATTATTATTATTATTAAAAATCTGGCATCCTGTGGGCAGCACAGTAGTGTAGTGGTTCTCACGTTTGCTCTGGATTAGGGCTGTAACTAATAATAATTTTCATAATCGCTTAGTTGGCCGATTTATTTTTTCGATTAATTGGATTAAAAAAACAAAAAATCTTAATTTAAAATAAAATACACAAATGGAGTGTTACAAACATAAAGTTTACTAAGGAATAGTACTGATCACTGTGATGTTTGAATATTAAAGGGAACAATCAGCAAATATTTTACATATTTGCTGATCGTCCTTCAGCTCTCCTCCACAACCACCCCGTTTGGCCTCTTGACCGTTTTCTCCTCCTCACTGGGCTCCAGCAGGTGGATCAGCTCTGTGTGCCCTTTGACCCCCGCTGCCTCTACCGATAGAGGAGAGCAGCGGGGATCAAAGGGGACACAGACCGCAGCATGCAGCGGGCTCCCACCGTAGAGATGAAAGATGCATAGCCAATGGGGTCGGTGGTGGGGTGTTTGATGGAGCTCTCCTCACCATTGGGCACCAGCTGCAGGGATCTCTGTCCCCTCCAATCCCTGACGGGCGCAACGGAGAGCGGAGGGGACACAGAGAGGATGAAACACCGGCTCCCAGCGTGAAGGACAGAGCTAGGGGACCAAGACCAACTAATCGATGATCAAAATATTATTATCGATTAGTTGGTTGCAGCCTTAATCTGCAGCACTTGGGGTCCCTGGTTCAAATCCCCGTCAGGACACTAGCTGCAAGGAGTTTGCATGTTCTCCCTGTGCTTGCGTGGGTTTCTTCCCATACTCCAGACATGGCATTAGGTTAATTGGCTCCTACTTAAATCAACCCTAGTGTGTGTATGCATGCATGTGAGATAGGGACCTTAGACTGTAAGCCCCTTGAGGGCAGGAACTGATGTGAATGTACAGTATGTGAAGTGCTGTGTAAATTGATGTTATATAATGTAATAATAATAAAACAAAGATGTTTTACTTTAAGCCTGGGGAAATAAGAGGCCAATAGAAAGGAGACCAGACAATGGACAACAGTTTAACCCCTTCATGACTGAGCTTGTTTTTAGTTTCTGTTCGTAAATGACTGACACACTTTAAACTACCATGTGCTATACAGTATCTATAGAACATACTGGCTGGGAAGGCATGTTTATATAGTGAGCAGATGTCTCCTAGTGCTGGCTTCATCTTCGGGGAACAGTAGGAAGTGGCTCGGAAAATCCAACCTGACCAAACGTTTCTTGTCCCGAGATCAGTTAGCCAAGCGGTGTCTGCAAAGACCTCCCCCTAGTTGTTATTATATAAATTGCTGCATGTGGTAGGATAACAAAAATATACAACAGGAACTATGTATATTTTTGTGAAAATGCAAAAGTCTTCCACAAAATTCAGGGTGATAACTTTTTTCGATTGTCTTTAATACCAAGAAAGTTGCATTAAAGTAGAAGTCAGGGCAAAATGAATTTTAAGCCCTTCAGTGGGGCTACCCCACACACTGCAAGGGGATAAGTGCTCATTTGTTTCTAGGTGCTAAAAAAAAAAAAGGATCCTCTGAGCCAGCTTGTTCTTGGACCGGTCACTGGAGCCTCTCTCCCAAGGATCTAAGGATCCTTGAACCATCACATTCTATACAGTGTATTGGACGTGAGGACGCCGAGGGGCATACCATCGCTGCTGCGGAGGGGAAGAGAGGCTTCAGGATCTGGAGTAGCTGCAAACCAGCACCATGGTTCTTGTGAGTATAACTTTTTGTGGGACTAGCCCCACTGCAAGGGTTAAGAATAATTCTGCTCGGAGTTCTGCTTTAATGCATATTGTAGTATAGCCTCTCTGAATATCATTCTGTATGTCAAAGGAAACGACAATCTCTGTTGCCTTTTGATTTGACATCTGCTGCTTTAGGTCAGTGGGGCACACCATAAAGGGCTTGTTCACATGTAGTGCGTTGAGCTACGTTTATCAACACAAGCTCAATGCAAGGACACAGCAAGTACCGTCTATGTGCTCTTTTCACAGCTAGGCATTGCATTGGTGTGGGCTGGGGAGAAATGCACACAAAAACGAGTCACAGCGCACATTAACGCATTGCAACATGGTGCTGCGCTAAAAAATAACACAGAAGTAAAAAAAGAAAAAAGTGCTATAATGTGGTATAACAAGGCATTGCAGGGCATATTTAAGCCCTCACGGGCAGGGCCCTCCTTAACATCTTGTCTTAAATTGTATTGTGACTGTAATGTCTTCCTTATACTGTAAAGCGCTGTGTAAACTATTGGCGCTATATAAATCCTGTATAATAATAATATTTACATTGCACATGCAGTATGCATTGTGAACACGCTCTAAGGCTAAAGTAGCAAAATGTTATCCTAATGCTTTTTTGTGAGGTTGCCAAAATATAAACGGCTGTCTGGCTGATACACAGATCTGTTCTCTAGTAAGCGGCCTGTGGAGGGGTCTTGAAGGGAAGTTTTCCATTACACTAACTGACTTTAAGGGCCTCAGATTTAATGTAGTGTAATTAGAGACAGCATGAGACCTCTGGGGGCTGTAATTACCTATCACCAGGAGAGCAATCTGACGTAATTCTCCATGCAATGCTATACTTGCCAAGAGCCACTTTCATCTACTTGCATAGACAATGGGCACGTAAAGGGTTAAGTCCCCATCTGCGTATATTCCCTGTTCTAATCATCAAATTATGATATAGGGGGAATGAGAACTGATGATGTAAGTTGGTGTGCTGAGTGGTCTATATTAGTAAGGAATAAAGGGAACTGCTGCATAGATGATCCAAGATTATTACTGATTGAAACTGAGTGTATGATCCTCCAGTAATCTGCACTCCTCATCATTATAAATCTCTAGATATTCAATACAAGATTGCAGATAATTGGCAGCTTCATTTTCTCTGCTTTTCATGGGGCCACTCATACACAACCACCGGCCTCTGCTGTATTGGGAGACTTTAGGGGCATAGAATATCTAGGGGGGGTTATTCACTAAGGCAGCCGAGTGAATAACTGAGCCGTACATTGGCTAAAATCTGCTGTACATCAGCCGGCGTTCTGGGGCAAGCCCCCTTTCTCAGAACCTCAGGTGCTGAGGAAAGGGTTGTGCCCCAAAAACGCGTTAACCCAGGCAAGGTATGCAGCAAGATGGACTCATTGTTACTCTGCAGCCTTTTTTTGCCATGATCAATTTGTCCGTTTCAAGGATTGTGCATCGGTGTCTGTGTATTGAAGATCTTAGATTTACCACTTGATTGTGAGTACATTTTTTACACTCGCATCAGTCCCTGCCCTCAAGGAGCTTACAATGTAAGGTCCTTATTGTATATACATAAAGGGCCAGTTTAGTCAGGAGCCAATTAACCTTCCAGCATGTTTTTGGAGTGTGGGAGGAACCGGAAACTCACGCAAGTACAGAGAGAACATTCAAACTACGTTTAAAGTAGAACTGGAGCCAAACCTTTTTTGTTTCCTTAGTTTTGGATAGAGTAAGGGATAAAACCCCTGTCAGCTTTTTTTGCCATCTATGTCCTGTTGGAGAGATTTCCCCTCACTTCCTATCCCATAGCCATAACGGAAAGTGAGGGAAATCTCTCCAAAGTGAGGGAAATCCCTGGTGGTCAACAGAGTGACCAGAACTAATGTCCTCATTGGAAATGTTCCCATCTGTTACTGTTCTGATGACAACCCAAAATGTTCTTTCACTCTCAGTGATAACGGTCCCCAGGACAAATAGGGGGTGATTCTCCCTAAAGGGGACACGGATAGCAATACAGACCTGACAGGTGTTCTGATCCCTCTCCACTCTATCCCAAACTAATGTTTTTGGCTTCAGTTGCACTTTAAGCCTCTTTTCCTCCAGGCCCAAAGCGTGCCCCTTGGACGTAAATGAAAAGTAATTGGTTATAATGGGGAAACGCGGTGGTTCTTTCATACACTTTAATACAAGAGGTGTGCTAAATGTATCTGGAAGCATTGCAGTGTCACACATACAATGTCAGCAAAGGAGATTTTCCTCTGAACTCACACAGATTTGTTCCCTCTTCAGCTGGAGGTTCACCTTCTACCTGTGCGCTTTGATTGGAGGATACGCCATCTTGTATGATGTAAGTCACGTTTTATATCATGTTTGTCTAGACAGCACATCACCGGTGTAAGATGAAAACTGTATGCAATAAGTATGTAAACCCGATAGAAACTGTCCCATTGAATGGATTAAAGCTGAAATCCACTTTGGATTCCCTTAAATGCCTTTTTAAATGCAGATGTTACCCTTCTCGATTTGTTCTGGTGACAATTGTCACTGCTGATGTGGCAGAACTTCAATCCATGGATGGCCCTCTCAGCACCGCCGGTTCCACAAAAGACAATTTTAAATTGATTTTTATCAAAAAAGCCAGGTGGAAAATTGTTGGCCAAACAGTGACGGCAGGCGATTAGCACTGCTTAGGCTGACAGCAACAAACCAACACGGAAGGTTCCGCTATCCATGCACCGTAAATTGGGGGTAAATTGTCTTCTTAAGGTCTATGATATGAGTTGTCATTGGAGCAAGAGGTGACGAGAAATCTCCAAATGGTGACATGTTCAGGTGACAACTGTCTGAGATGGGAATTCCCTTTAATTTGGGGAGATTTCATCTCACTTCCTGTTGCCTGTTGTGGAAGGAAATCTCCCCAGCAGGACACAGAAAGCAAAACGTAACCTGATAAGGGTTTACCCCTTCCCTACATGCATACACTTCCTTATACATACATGTTAAATATTGAAAAACATTATCTGAACTCCGTGCTAAACACATATTTCCATGTCTTTCTTTTACAGAAACCCTGGTTCCATGATGTGTGGGAAGTGTGGGTGGGCTACCCAAAACAGGTGAGACACCAAAACACTGATTCTGTGTCTAGAAGTAGAATCTTGTGCCTGGCAAAAAAAAAAACCTAACACAAAGGGGGCTATTTACAAAGAATTCGCAGAGCCATTCGCCCTCTGAGAAGGTTCATTCTGTGTGAATAGAGGCAAAATTAAACGTCCCTAGCATATTTTCTTTTCAGGTCGAATATAATGTAATACCACATCATGGCCACTAGATGTAATTGAGGAGCATAGGGAGTATTTATTTCCAAAGCTCCATATAGTGGCCATAATGTTGTATTACATTCGTGCCAAAATGTAACGGGTGTCTAAGGTATCCCAAAACAACAAAGTTTCCCTACGTTATGTTATAAAACATTTATTTTTACCCATATTTTTGGTAAAACATAAAAGTCGGGGTCAGGTCGGGTAAATAGACACCAAACATGTCAAGCCTTAAAATTGCGTGCGCCCTCAAAACAGCAAAAAACGGCCACACTGAAAATTGCCCATAGGCAACGCTTTTACTGCTCATCGATGTAACATGTGCGGCACAATAGGCGCAATCGTCGTTTTCGCATGTAGGCGCACCCGACGCATCTCTGCGTGTGTATGTGGGGGGTGGGGACTTAAACAAATTTTTTTTTTCTTTTTTCATTTTTTTTATGCTTTATTTTTTTTAATGATTCTTTAATTTAACACACATATATACACATTAGATAGATAGATGGATAGATAGATATGTGTGTGGAACATGTGTTTGTGATGATTGTGGTTGCCACATATAAGTTACCTATGTGTTTTGCATTTGTCAGGAGGTGCTGCAGTCCCAGTACTGGTACTATGTGATGGAGCTGAGCTTTTACTGGTCCTTGCTGTTCAGTGTTGCCTTTGATGTCAGAAGAAAGGTGAGAGACGAGGTTTTCATTCCAGACATTGCTCTCCTATACGGTTAGGTGTCTCTGTGGCTTTAGTATTGTAGTAAATTTGATCATAACAGACGTGGTTTTGTCATTTAAGCAGATACCAAAAATGTCCAGCCCCAAACCTGTGTGTGGCCACCAAACTGCGGAAAATGACAGTACTCAAGATTATCAATAGGTGACGCTGCTTGAAATGCCATTAGAGCTCATCAGCTTAGAGTTACCTGTAAGGCCCCATTCACACCTAGGCGATTTGTCGCAGCTGATTCAGCGCAACAAAACGCTCAACCCCAGGAATCCCATTCTTTTCTATGGCCCCTGTTCACACCTTTTGCGTTTTGTTGCATACATTATGTCACGCAAAATAGTACTTGAGCTACTTTGGGGCAGATTTCAGCGCATTTTGTCCCTATGAACTCAATAGAAAAAGCTTGAAAACACGGGTTGTGATTATTTTTGCGTGCGTTTTATGCGCATTTTGCTCACAAAACGAGCGACTTAACATACGCGCGTAAATCACACACAAAAACCACGCAAACAACTCTGTGTGTAATAGGTGTTGCTTAGTTGTGAATGCAGCCTACATGAGACCTAGAATTATTTCTCACTTCAGCGTGTGCAGTGATACCCCGTATATGTTGTGCAATCGATTACATACGCATTTGCATTCAGATGTGTGTTTGCGTTGGGAGACAAGGATGCTTACATTTTTCTTTTTTGTTATTTTTTATTTTCCACACTTTTTTTTCACGTTACTTTATTGCTGAGTGATAGTATCGGGTACGTTTTTTTGGGAGGCATCAAGGATCTATTAGACCCCCTAATGTCTCCCCTGCCCACTGCTCCAGGCAAACAAGCCTATATTGTGCTCAGTCAGAAGTTTAACCAGCTTTTCAGCCTGGATTCCAACAGCTCTGAACCTGGAAACTCTCAGAGCTGAGCCCTTCCTGATTCACACACTGCAGAAGATATCCGGGGAAGGATGTTCCTCGGTCTCAGTCCACTCTCCATCCTTTCTGTGTTTGTTGTGGTCCTGGGCTCCAGGGAGGTTTCTTTTGAGATTTCCCCTGTGTGGATTCCTGGACAGGAAGTGAGGAGAACCTCTCCAGTGGGACACAGACTTTATTACGTTCAAGTAGAGTGGGAAAAAATTAGAGATCCAAATTTTTCTCTCTTTTTCCAAGTTGGGAAGATTCCGTAATGGAGGTTCATCCCTCTCCCCTCTAAATGACGTGGTTGTTTTACTGGTGATCCCGCTTATAAATGAACATATAACCCATGTGGGAATACAAAACTTTTGCACAACTGCTTCACCTGAAATATTACCACAGCTTACAGTCATTTCTTCCTGCAGGATTTCAATGTACAGGTTGTTCATCACTGTGCCACCATCTTCCTGCTGAACTTTTCCTGGTGCGTCAAGTATATTCGAGTGGGCACGCTGACCATGTTGGTGCATGATGTCTCCGACATCTTGCTGGAGGTACGGTGCAGAATGAAACGTAAAATAAATGGCTCTCTTATAGCGGAGCACAGGCAAACCGCTAAATACACACATGAAATACATAGAAGGGAGATGATTTACTGCCATAGGTATCACCATCCAGTTCTAGTGGCTGGGCAGGTGACCTGGCTTTCTCTGCTGCAGTTGAGTAACACTTCCAGGTCTTGTCCCTCCCCCAGCCTGTGACTGGAGGAGCAGCAAAGTGATGAGCTCAGTTACTTGTATCAGCATGTTCCTTTTTAACACATTTATAAACCGAGAATAAGGGCGCCACACCAATAGGGTATAGAGTCAAATGAGATCTTTAATTGCTTCAAATTGGGGTAACATAAAAAAAAAGACAATGCATTTTGGATACCCAAGCACCCCCCCTTGATAAGGGCTTACGGCCCATTTACACCGAGGTCATGTGTTACACTACTTTTTTCAACAACACCACACAGTATTGCGGTACTGCGTCTTGCAAAGTGGTCCATCACATTGCGGGCAGGAGGTGCATTTGGGGTGCCATTCAAACGAATGGCAATGCAATCCACCTCCTGCATTGTTAACAAACTGTAGGTGCGTTACTTGCATGGAACCATGCGCTTAATACATGGCCCTGGTGTGCACAGGCCCTGCAAGGTTGTAAAAGCTGAGATTGCAGGACTTGAAAAATGTTTAGCTTGGAAGCTCTCATGAGCAGGGCCCTCCTAATACCTTTGTATGGCACTGTATTGTAACCATTCTGTCTCCCTTTATTTTCTAAAGGGCTGCACAAACTATAGGTGCTTTATAAATGCTGTATAATAATAATAATATTTATCATTTATCAGTGGAATACTAGCAATGTTGGATTTCTTCCAGTTAAGGAGCTTCAGGGGAATATTGTATGTGGGTGTAAGCTGTTTTATTTCAAGTTACCTCAATTACAAATCTTTTTATAATGGTCTTGCACAAGACTGCGGTGCCCTTGTTACTCTATTTCTGGATTCCACCCAGGACTCCCCTTCAGGTTCCCTGGCTTATGAGAGCTGCCTAACCAGAGCTAGAGGGCTTGATGAGTTGACTTTGATAATATTAGATCCATGTACTACAATATTCAGCACCTGATATCCACATCTTTCACCTTGTTAGCACATGAGCAATGCAGCACAACTGACTTGCTTCTTGTCTTTGCTCTGCTGCACAACTACAAGTGTCTAATGCCAAGTAAAATTTAGGTACTTATTCTCTTTACATTTTTTTTTTTTGGTTCAATATATTTTTATTTCAATAAACATACTTATACATTCTTTATAAAAAAAAAGAGGAAAAATACATTTAAACATCATAACTCCCAAATAACATTACTATGTATCTCTCCAAATATTAGTCTTCTCTTTATCTTTCATTCAACCAAACAATATTCTAACTTGACTATATTAATTTTCTCATCTTCCATTTCTTCTCCTATACACTCATCTAACATTTATTAACATTTATTCTAATATCACATCATATTCTAAAAAGAGAGGGGGGAACATGATCACCAAGTGAGTCCGTGTAGTCCTTTCCATGTTAAAGGCTCTACCCGGTCCTAGGACTATATTACTCTCTTAACCCTTTCATAATTCTTCACTCTCCCCTGCTTAAGTGTTTTCTCCTATATGTGTAATCTACTCAAGAGTACATTTTCCCCGTTTAGCCCCTTATCCATCCCCTTGACTTTCCACCTAACTAAATTTAAAAAAATCCTAAAAATGTGTAGCCTTTTCCCCGTTTTCCCTTCTGAAATACATTAACTTTCCCTAGTGATAACTTCGTGTTAGTTTCCCTTCCGTGTCCTCTATCCGAGGTCAACCCCTTATTTGTGTTCCAAAGATATATGAATAAATAAATATGCATCTCACCCTACGTGCGAACTCTCCTATATATGTGTTACTTTAATGTGTTATTCCTTATTTTTTCCTTATCCCCCCCCCTTAACCTTTTATCTCACTTGTATTATATCATTATCCTCCCTCTCTCCCACTACTGTCCACAATCTTCACCTTACTTCCAGACATACAGGTCAAATGCTTATAATAGAGAAAAAAGAAACCTAAAATACAGAGAAGAGGTATCCAAATATTGCTTAATTATCTATACCTCTCAAGAATTTATCTTCATGTTAGATGACTCTTATGCTACCTTTTGGCTTTAAGGGGATCCCCCTCAAAGTCCTGACCCTTCTCTTTCTTTACATACCCTTTTCCTAAATACCTCTGTCTGGCTGAATAACTCCCACTTCTCCCATGTATTCTCATGTATATCTAGCTTCCTGGTATCTTTTGCACTCAATTCCTCCATATATCTTATTTCCTCTAGTATTTTTCTCTTTACATTTTAAACTATATTTAATAATATATTAATGACCTGAGAGTTGCCTTCATTTGTGTCTTTTGTATCTGCCTGAAGTTCAGCCATAAGGCCTTCTGTGAGCACAGACAAATGACTAATGGTTGCTGTATCGGCACTAATCTTCACGTATGCATTTCTTTTTTCCTAGGCTGCTAAAATGTGCAGCTATGCTGAGTGGAAGAAGTCATGTCATGTGCTTTTTGGTGTGTTCGCCCTGGTGTTTGCTGTCAGCCGACTCGTCATCTTCCCTTTTTGGTAAGTTGGTAATAAAGAAAATGCATATTTTATTTTTTAGTGTGCGCCCAAGTGCAGGATGTGCAGGTTCTGGTGTGCGTGTGACAGCATGTAATTGTGTACGGCCACACCCTCAGGACCTGTCCCTTCCAGGATTGGCTCTTTTTACGAGCACGCACATTGCATGGACTTGTACGCACATCTGAATGAGCCCTAATAGTTAATGTCAATGGCTCAAAAGCTGTAAAAGGAAAGCATTTGTGGAGGCAATTAAAGATAGTGGTAGATCTCAGTCGCTCTATGGTTTACCTTATTTTAGCAGATTCAGATTGCTTATAGCAGGGGTAGCCAAACTCCGGCCCTCCAGCTGTGGTGAAACTACAAATCCCATAATCCTTCTCTCTCCGGGAGTCATGTCTGTGGCTGTGAGAATCTTGCAATGCCTCATGGGATTTGTAGTTCCACCACCGTTGGAGGGCCGGCGTTTGGCTACCCCCGGCTTATATATTTAAGAGGATGGTTAGCTGCTCTCAGCCAGCCCCCACATAAACCCGAATGCCAGTCTCTGCTAGCCTGTCCAATCATTTCCATTGACAGTGCTTCGTCTGTGGGCGCCTGCTGAACTAATACACTGAGATCATTGCCTGATGGGGCTGTTCTCGGTTTGTCATTTCACATCTGTGGGTAGCCATACAGTGCACATACTCCGCAAGCAACATATCAGATTAGAGCAGATCTCTTGCTATAATGAGAGGATGTAGGGACATCCTTATGTAACTGTCATTCTTGTTATGGAACATGTTATGTTGCCTGTTATAGCTGCACGGCTAGAAAACTAACCAGTATGGAAATTTGATGTAGCAGGCTCTGATATCATTTAGCACCCCAAGATAACACTGCCATACTGTGGATATTTATACAAATGTATTTGTTGCTAGAACAATGAATTGTAATCAGTAAAAAAGGGGTATGGTGATCCGCACAACTGCCAACATCACACAATGGATTGGAAAATGTTCAGAGTTGTGTTGTAGGCAGGTACAAATCACCATAGAATATAGTAGTGAGATTCACTGCTCATACACCTCTGCTACTGAATCTGTATGACACCTTCCACAGCCTAACCATCTGACATTGGCCCCACAGACAAAAGAGTGGAGATTAACATTACCCATTGATCTCTTCTAGCCAGGTCCAACCTAGGTCTGAATGCAGAGATACCTTTGTTTAAATACTTTTATTAGTTTAGATCATTTTGGTTTCCTTGTTTATATAGGACATTTGGGTCATACATGGCCCATGTAGGCTAAATGACTAATTCTGTTTATGAGCCACATTCTCCCCATCTACCCACTGATACTCTCTGTTCATCTGTCGGGGCACTTAGATATACCCAGTACTTCCCGGTACAGCTGGCATATGTGACCCCCTTACCTTACTCCCAGGATATAGTCATTGAACAGCTTATTGGCAGGTCTGAACACTGTCACATAGGAAGGGGAGAAAGGTCAGTAACCCTGTGTAAGGTATAACATGCTGCTTACATTGGGACTAGACCCAGTGTTGTGACAGACAAATGCTGGGGAGCATGGTGAAGGTATCAGTGGGTGGGTAGGAGCCCTCCATGAGAAAAGGGACAAATTCTCTTAAAGCCGAGGAATTTCAATGTGCTCCAACATTTTAGAGGTAAATAAACTATATTTTTCTTATTTTTCAGGATTATTTATGCCACGACAGTCTATCCCTTGTATTACTGCCCACGATTTTTCCTCTACTACTTCTTCAACATGGTCATGTTTGTGCTGCAGTTCCTTCATATATACTGGGCATACCTCATCTACAGGATGGTGCGAAAGATGATTTCTGGAAATGTAAGTTTTACAACAATCATCTCAATGGAATTAGGATAACATGCAGTGAAGTATATACTGAGTATATAGTATATACTGAGAATGGCCAACAACTAGAATAATTTACAAGCAGCTATTAAATGGGTTTTCCTTTCTCAGTGAAATGAATGTGGAATTTATGAAAATAATTGTTCAACAAATTTATTTGTAAAACTCATGATCGGGAGGAGTAAAGAGACACTTTCACGTCTATTTTCAGGCTACTACTGATCTATCGATGCAATGCTAGGCTTACTTCATACTTCTTGCAGACATTAGGGGTGTATGTTACACTCCGGGCAAAATTATCATTTACACACCGCACTGGGTGTCACCTGCACACAACATCCAGCTTCTGGGTACTGAAGAGAGGGAGAGATGCAACTCGAGCAGTGCAGAGCTCTGGTCTCATCACCCACCCCTCCTCACTATCCTCCATTCCCAAAATGTCACTCTGTGATTGGAGAATCAGAGATGATGCACATCGACGACCCTTTCCTTTCCATGTACATAACTCAAAGCCTCTTCATACATACACAGCCAAAACAAAGGTACTTGCCTCTCATCTCAAAAAAACAAATCAAAGCCTCTCAACCTCTTATCCCAATAATCAGGCTGAAACTGTGGTGATCAGCGTAAGTCTCTGCCGGACCCCATAAAGTGCATTGTAGAAAACCGGCACACGAAGAGGATCCACTTGATGCAAACGTTATTACTTAAGTGATTAAAAACAGCTAACGCATTTCAGCCCTATACATGGGCCTTCAGCATAGAAATGATAGGCTATGCTGAAGGCCCATGTATAGGGCTGAAATGCGTTAGTTTTGTTTGATTGCTGTTTTTAATGCCTTAAGTAATAACGTTTGTATCGAGTGGATCCTCTTCGTGTGCCGGTTTTCTACCATGTACTTGCCTCTCAGCTCACCGTTGCCTTAAAGAACACATGCATTGCTTTGCAGTACTCTGCGATAACTTGAGACAGGTAAGATTTTTGACCCGTCAACAAAAAGCTCACACTAAAACATGCACATAAGTGTAAGGGGCCCTTAACGGCAGAACAGTTTTTCACTGTGAGTGGAGAGCTCCTTCTAAACTGGCAACCATGTTTTTTTCTGTGTCCACATCACACATACCATTATCACTATTGAGCCCGAACATAGTTTCAGGTCAGACGTGGCCAGTATATGTTGTAGTACTTTTGGGTTGTGGCCAGTTGACTGATGTTTTAGCATTTATGATGCAGATCATTTTATATTTCATGCTAATAAATGAACTGACGTCCTGTTTCCAGCTTAGCATCATCCACTTTATTACAAAACACTATATTGTCCCCTTACATTTTATTCAGGAGAACAGATTATACATAGCTCACATGGGAGTCCAGTATGTCTCAATAAAGTTCATACTCATTTTTCCATTTGTCTGTTTAACTTTTAACATAAAGGGGAAGAAGAAGAAAGAAATAAGAAATACAATACATTTACAAATACCCTTTAAATGAGCAAGTCAGACGATATGCCATAAATGTAATCCTTTACAAATCAATTTAGGTTATCGCCATGCCTTTTCCACAGTTTGGCATTTTACTCTGTGTATGAATAAAGCCATTTTACACTAATTGCAGGCACTGAAATTGTATATTTACCCTCCTGTTGGGGCCAATTTTCAGCACCCCCTGCATGCTCTGGCATCCACAGGCTTATCCTATTGCTCTTTGTGTGTGTGCCAAGTTAAGGATTTGCAAGCTGAGTTTTGCAGTAAGCCACAAAGCTCGCACAAGCCAAGCAGTGCCTGCAGGAAACTTACTAGCGCACAGAGAGGAACAAAGGAATGTTCTGCACTAAGCAGAATGCTTTGTGGGAATGTGCTGCTCATGTGCAGAAGCCAAATTTTAGAAACAAGTTATTTGTGCGAGTGAATACACGTCGGCTCTCAAAACTAGCTTGTGTAACATATAATGAGGCTAAAAGCATAGATTTGATTGGGCTGATACTCTTTTGAAGGGTAAGACATTGTTATGCTTTTCTTACGTATGCATTAAAGTGACACTGTACTCAAGAGTTAAATCTTAAAAATGTGTGTTCCATGGTCCCTGTCTGTGTTGTAAAGTATCCACGGCTCCAAGCTCACTCCTGTGATGGGACTACAATCCTAATACAAATTAGTAAACTAAACGTGAGCTTGTAGTCCATCACAGGAGTGAGCTTGGAGCGGTAGCTACTTTACACCACACACAGGGACCATGGGGAACAAAAGTAGCCACCCTCCAGAAGGAAGGACAGAGTCAGCACCGATTCAGAAATGATTGGAGGATATACAGCCGAGTGATACACAAATAAGATAAATTTTTATTAATAGTTTGGGTACTTGAATGCATTTTTAAGATTGAACTCCTGAGTTTAGTGTCTCTTTAAATCTCCCAAACCAAAGGGAGATAAGCAGTAGGCAACTAAAGGTGTTATATAGTTATATAGCTCCCGAGTAGCCATGAAGCATGGACAGCCCCAATATACTGTATAAATAGTGACTACTGTTGACTCATCCCTATGATTATTCTTATTCAGGACTTGTATAGCGCCAACAGTTTGCTCAGAGCTTTACAAAATGCAGGGAGACAATACAGTTAACAATATAATTTCAGTACAGGAAGTAGGAGGGCCCTGCTCATGAGAGCTTACAATCTAGTAGGAGGGGCAAGTGATACAAAAGGTAATAACTGTGTGGGATGATTTAATGGAAGAAGTGAAAAGATGGTTATATGGAGGTGGAATAGGCCTTCCTGAAGAGATGAGTTTTTAAGGATCGCCTAAAGGTGGACAGCTTATGAGAGAAGCGGACAGATTGGGGTAGGTAGTTCCAGAGGATGGGAGACACTCTGGGAAAATCCAGGATGCGATGAAGGTGACGAGAGCTGGAGAGCAGGAGGTCTTGGAAGGAGCGGAGGGGGCGGTTTGGATGATATTTTGAGATAAGGTCGGTGATGTAGGTTGGGGACGAGTTGTAGATAGCTTTGTAGGTTATTGTTAGTATTTTGAATTTTAGATGTTGGGGAAGTGGGAGTCAGTGGAACGATTAGCGGGGATGGGGGGTGGCGGACGCTGATTGGTTGGTTGGTTGGTTAGGTGGATGAGTCTGGCAACAACATTCATGATAGACTGAAGGGGGGATATCCTGTTTAGTGGTAGGCCAACAAGGAGGGAGCTACAGTAGTCGAGAGATTACAAGGGAGTGAATTAGAAGCTTTGTGGTGTCATTTGTTAAAAAGGGGCGAATTTTGGAAATGTTACAGAGGTTGAGTTGGCAAGATTTAGACAGAGATTGGACGTTGGGCTAATAGGAGAGCTCAAAATCAAGGATTACGCCAAGCACTGTGGTTTGAGGGGAGGGGTTGATAGTAGTGCTGTTAATTGTGATAGAGAAGTCCGGGGAGGGGACACGGAGAGGAGGAAATATTATAAGCTCAGTTTTGTACATATTTAGTTTGAGGAAGTGGTGTGACTTCCATGTTGATATGCCAGTGAGTAGATTAGTGATTGCTGAGGAGATAGAAGGGGTGAACTGAGGGGTGGAGAGAGATTTTTGGGTGTCATCAGTATTGGAAGCTATCAACTGACCCAGGGAGAAGGTGTAGATGGAGACTAGAAGGGGCCCAAGGATAGAGCCTTGAGGGACCCCCACAGAGAGAGGAAGAGGAGAGGAGGAACTAGTGTTATATTGACACTGAAGGTATGCTGGGATAGGTAGGAGGTGAACCATGAGAGAACAGAGTCTTGGAGGCCAAGGGATTGGAGTTTATTGAGGAGGAGCGGGTGGTCAACTGTATCAAAAGCAGCAGAAAGGTCCAAAAGTATGAGTATAGAGTAGTGACCATTGGTGTTAACAGTTAGTAGATCATTAGTAAGTTTTAGTATGATGGACTGTCCAACTGACTAGTAATGAGCATAGATGAGCCTGGGCTTGGTGGAAACTCAGTGCGCCTCAGTTCACCCAAGCCCTCTTAAAGCTATGATCACCCACCCTCCCTGGCCCAATCAGTTGCAGAGAGGTGCATTCGCCATCCCGCAACTACACATCACAAAAGGGCACTGAATTCTGCCACAACTGTCGCCACTGGATGGGCAGGGAGGGGGAAGATTTGAGTGGGCTTAGGTGAACTCAGACGAACTGGATTCACACCAAGCCCAGGCTCATCACTAGAGGTGGATGGGGCAGGGCCACCCGCAGCTTCAGAGCTGAAATTGCTATTTTCATATGTCATTGTGTGTGAAGGCTCCTTTACATGCCTGCTATACATATCTGCCTTTGCAGTAAATACAGATTCACTCTACGACATTTTACATTATTATTATACAGGATTTATATAGCGCCAATAGTTTGCGCAGCGCTTTACAATATAAGGAAGACATTACAATCACAATACAATACAAGACAAGATGGTAAGGAGGGCCCTGTCCGTGAGGGCTTACAATCTAAAAGACATGTCTCTGTGATATATTTGCACGATTCCTGTCTTGTTTATTTTTATTTTATAGACCGGATGATTCTCTTCACGAAGCAGTAGAGTCAGCAACCATAGCAAATGGCTCCAGAAATAAGATCAGTTAGCCATATAGTCTAAACACGCTGATAGACTTGCACGCAGTCAGAGCAGCGGAGCTCATATAAATAATAGGCAAATATGGTTGTCCCCTCTCTATATATACATTTGCAATACAAACAGAAGCAATATTTCTAACACTCTCTGAAATGATTTACACATTGCAGATTATATTACCATGCATGTGTAAAAAAAACACTAACAAATGTTCTTCTAGAATAGTCACAAGTGCAGCATTAGGTGTGTGTTGTGTTGCCCAGCCATGTCTCAGCTGTCTTCAGTATTCCATACAACTTCTCTAGTTTATTCCCAAGTTTCTTTCCTCTAAAGATGACCTGCTACAGTTTTTGTCCACCCTATAACAAGTGCTTTAAAAGAACAATTTGGCCTTCCGTAGTACTCACAGTGGCTGTTAGAAGAGAACCTGTCATTATTGGGCTTATTCATTTATTACAGGTATTTGTATAGTGCCGATAATATACACAGTTAAACATTCACATCAGCCCCTGGCCCCAAGGAGCTTACAATCTGAGGTCCCTATCTCACATACAGGGCCAATATACCTACCGGCATGTCTTTGGAGTGTGGGAAGAAACCCAAACAAGAACAAGAAGAATATTCAAACTCCATGCACATAGTGTCCTGACCAGGATTTGAATCAGGGACCCAGTGCTGCCAGCTTAGGCAGAGTTGTAGTAGAGGATTACTTCTATTGTTTATAGTTCTCTTTATATACCTTTTACCTTTTCTAAGCCTGGCACTGTAGAAGGAATATCAGTGGCTTAGAGGTTATCTCAAAATTAAGAGTTCCTGCCATTGCCTAACCTCCCAAACAGCACATTTAGATACTGGGAGACCATGGGGTTGATTTACTAAAGGTATATAAGCTGTTCACTTTGCAAAGGAATATTGTCTTAGCTTAGTAAATGAGGGTAAGCTCTGTTGTTTTTCATCATCCAATTCATGTGCAAACAAAAATACTGTTTATTTTCTTTGCATGTGATTGGGTATTTGTAAAGTGAATTTTCACCACCAAAATCCCCTGCAAAGTGAACAGTCTACTTGGCCTTAGTAAATCAGCTCCAATGTGTGAGGTCAGGGAGCTGATAGGCCAACACTTCAGGTGACTTGTACATTTTAACCTAAATGCCCAGACTAAGTTTAGCAACATCAGTATGTGCCAGCTGACAATATTCCTACTAATACTAATACACTGTTAACCAGCCAAAGTGGAGTCAAATCTCATGTTATCACATACTGCTGATCACTCAGTTCCTGATCATCTCCCTGCAGAGAGCCGTGACTGACGGCCACTGTCCTTCCTTCTGGAGGGTGGCTACTTGTGTTCCCCATGGTCCCTGTGTGTGATGTAAAGTAGTCACCACTCCAAGATCACTCCCGCCATTGACTACAATCTCATGCTTAGTTTACTAATTTGTATTGAGATTGTAGTCCAGGGATGTCCAAACTCCGGCCCTCCAGTTGTGGGGAAACTACAAATCCCATGAAGCATCTCTCTCCGGGAGTCATGTCTGTGAGAATCTTGCAAAGCGTCATGAGATTTGTAGTTCCACCACAGCTGGAGGGCCGCAGTTTGGACATTTCTGAGTCCATCACAGGAGCAAGCTTGGAGCGGTTGCTACTTTATAACACACACAGGGACCATGGGGAACAAAAGTAGCCACCCCCCCAGAAGGAAGGACAGCGTCAGCACCAATTCAGAGATGATTTGAGGATCTGCAGCCGATTGATACATAATGTTACATTTTTATTAATAATGAAGATACTTGAAAGCATTTTTAAGATGTAACTCCTGTCACTTTAGGTTCAGTGGTTCTTAAATTTATATATACTGTATAGTTGGTGTTTGCATATATAAACTGTATCTGTTCTCTCTGTAGATGTCTGGTGATGATCGCAGCGATAACGAAGAAGAAGAAGACAGTGAGGAGAATGAGGACCAGCCATTAACCAATGGGGAAGGCAAGAAGCCCATAGTAAATGGCCAACATGACCGCTAATTGCCAACGTCGCTGTGTGCATTTGTGCCTTCACCCCTGATGTACAGAGAAAGGGTTAAACAAGAACTTGGTTATCTGCATTGGGTTTCCAGACAGACACTAAGCAGGGGAGAGGGGCAGGGGGCTGCAGCTGGAGAAGCACTATACATCAGGAGGTGTATGGTCCTGATGGGACCAACTGTGTTTCAGAGGCAGCACAGCCAACTTCCAGTCTCACCCATAAACTAATACACAATAAATAAGTAAATTAAAAAAGCTTGCTCTGCGTGCATGAGGCAGCAAATAAACAATAAAACCTTTTGTTCTGCTACAGAGAAAGAAGAACAAATTATTACGGCCTCCTCTGGAAATACAAAGGGTTAATTTAAAGAGTGTGTGTGTCTGTGTGTGTGTGTGCGGGGAGATGTTAACAAGATAATCTAGTTCCTTACTGCTTCCTGGACTGTTTGAACTGGTGTGTGATTACATCTGGTACCAACCATGGCTTACACAAGAAACACAAAAGAAGTGTTTGGATATCTTCTGTCGCCTGGGGGTGAACACAAAAACAAAGCTGTCCCAAAATGCACCGGGGACGCAGCGACAGCCACGACCTGTTAACGAGTCACAGATTCTTCTTCCATGCCTCGAGGGGTTAACTCGGCAGTGTCCTGAAAATGATGACACTGACTCCGCCTCCTCCTTGGCTCTATTTATACCACATACAGGAACACAAGAGGAGCTCTGTGTAGAATACACACAAGATTAGCTGTGTGCCTGCTGTGGCTTCATCTATGAGGTGTGTGGGAGGGGACAGCTGGATCACTTTCAGCCAAACTGACCACAGAAAGGACTGGCGATGCAACTTGCCATTAACACACAGCGCTGCCGTCCCTGCGTTCAGAAAAACAGCGAGTACATTTTGGAACATGCATCTTAAAAAGGCATGAGCAACTCCTGCACACAGAAATAGTATCTCCCGAGGACTTAGCCAGTGCAAAGAGCGGCGATGTGCTAGTGCAGAAATCAGTAGTAGCCAATAGATTTCACCAGGAGGGATGATTGCCGACCGGTCTCTTGGGGTTATTGTGCCCTGCACATTGCTCTTCAAGTTTTCCTATAAGGCCTCTCTCTGGGAAAACCAAAGAACTACCCTTGCAGTGAGGCCACCCCCCACACTGCAAGGGTTATCTGCTCGTTTATGCCTTGGGACAGGAAAAAAACTGTTTTACTTCCCTGATCCCTACTCCTGCCAGCTCTCTCCATGGTCACAACACTCTGTGGAGTGCAGCCCAGCACGGTATGTCTTCCCAGAGAATTTCAGGGTCCACTTGAACTTTCCCACATAGGGGTTTGGCTGTGTGACAGACCTCCTACTTTCCTGTGTGTTCCGCATGTTCTCCTATGTGAGCCAGGTCCCCCCCAGACTTCAGTGGCAGAATAGTCTACTGAAATCAACAGCACAGCATACACCAGTCTTTGTGTTGGGTCGCACTGCCCCAAACATTGTCCACAACCTCTGGTACTGTAGGCTTACTGACCTTCATTGCCATTGTGCTGGTATGGAATTGGATTCTGGCACTGGATCCACTTCTGCGTCCAAGTCCATGTGAGCTCAGCCTAAAAGAAAACTTGTCTTCAGAGAAAGAAGGAATAGCTGACTTCTGAAATACTCTGGCAGTCTTACTGACCTCCTGGGTCACTGGCCCAGAACAAGTATAGGGATAAGGAGTTATGATCTGAATACTTGTTCCATGTTGGTGACTCATTGGGAGCGCATAAAAGGCAACCCATGACATGTAAATTTGATAAGGCAAACAGCAGCGTGCACATTCTTTAGTTATGGATCAGTTCACTATACATCACTTCTCTTTGCACTTACCTGTTCCACACTGCCCCCCCCCCCCCCCCCCCCTTGTTGGTGCTGAAAGACACCAGAAATGTATGTCTCATGGGAAAAGATGGCAATGTAAACATGGCTTTGATGCATACATATATATAGAACACATGTATTTTCATTTTAGTTTATTTTTAATACCCCTGAAAATAATTTTCATATATTCGCCTTTGCTAAATGCTGTGATGTAAACCAGCATAACCCCAAGCCTGCACCTTCCTTCTGCTGCAACCTGCGTCCTTCATTTCATTCAGTGCTGCCTTAATGTGCACTTGGCTGCTGGTAGATGCAACTCGACCTTCAGCCTTCGCAAAGGTCATCGCACCTTCAAGCTGAGTGCTCTATTAAAGTTTTCTTAACCAGTTTGGCTTCTGGGCCAAAATATTGTTTTTTTCGATTAATCCTTAATAGAGAGACGAATTGGGTTTATCCCAAACTTTATATAAAGACCAAAGCTTTGTGGAATGAAATAAAGAATAACATTTCAGTTCAGTATTGTCTGCTGCAGACTGATTCGGAGATCGCTGTTTTATGCCTGTGCTAAATAGTCTTTTACACACACTCATTTTCTATTTGTAATTCTGTCCACTTGTAAATAAAACCACAAACTGTGATGAAGCCGCAAACGCGACCAGTTTTCAGAGGAGTGTTTTTTTCTTTAATGTTTTACTACAATTAGTTTCTGAGTGTGACGCATGAGCCACGTGGATGAAATCGTCTGGAATGTGCGTTCATGTACTGCCTGGCATATACACTATATTACAAAAAGTATTGGGACGCCGGCCTCTACACGCACATGAACTTTAATGGCATCCCAGTCTTAAGGTGCTCATACACTGCACGATTCTCGTACGAGAATCGAGGGAAATCCCACGATCGTACGAGAATCGCGCAGTGTATGGAAGGCGTGCGACCATTTCTACTGTACGGTCGCACGTCTTCCGTCGAACCAGCATGCTAGAAAACCCACCGGGAATCGTACGATTCTCGGCGAGTTAGTGGCCTGCTGGTTCGACAACTGCCGAACGGGCCGCTGTGTGCACGCGCACACAGCCCGTTTGCAGTCATCGTAAGCCCGCCCCTCAGGGGGGCGGGCTTGCGATGATCGAGAGTACGATCTGCCTGTCCAAGATGGGCAGATCGTATGTTTTTTTATCACTTTACAACCATCGCAAGAATAAGGTCTTGCGATGGTTGTAAGTGTATAGCCACCTTTAGTCTTATATTGTAAAGGGCTCTGTGCAGGCCAGTCAAGTTCCTCCACCCCAAACTCGCTCATCCATGTCTTTATCGACCTTGCTTTGTGCACTGGTGCGCAGTCATGTTGGAACAGGAAGGGGCCATCCCCAAACTGTTCCCACAAAGTTGGGAGCATGAAATTGTCCAAAACGTCTTGGTATGCTGATGCCTTAAGAGTTCCCTTCACTGGAACTAAGGGGCCAAGCCCAATCCCTGAAAAACAACCCCACACCATAATCCCCCCTCCACCAAACTTTACACTTGGCACAATGCAGTCAGTCAAGTACTATTCTCCTGGCAGCTGCAAAACCCAGACACGTCCATCGGATTGTCGGACAGAGAAGTGTGATTCGTCACTCCAGAGAACACGTCCCCACTTCTCTAGAGTCCAGTGGCGGCGTGCTTTACACCACGGCATCCCACGCTTTGCATTGCACTTGGTGATGTGCGGCTTGGATGCAGCTGCTCGGCCATGGAAACCCATTCCATGGAGCTCTCTACGCACTGTTGTTGTGCCAATCTGAAGGCCACACGAAGTTTGGAGGTCTGTAGCTATTGACTCTGCAGACAGTTGGTGACTTATGCACACTGTGCGCTTCAGCGTGTGCTGAGCCCACTCTGTCATTTTATGTGGCCTCCCACTTCGTGGCTGAGATGCTGTTGTTCCCAGTTGCTTCCACTTTGTTATAATACCACTAACAGATGACCACGGAATATTTAGTAGCAAAGAAATTTTCACGGAACACCTGAACCCAATGATTTGGTGGGGTGTCCCAATACTTTTGGTAATATAGTGTATGTTGGATTAGGGTTCCATCCTACCCCTTTGATTGGCTGGAGGAATAGGGTTTAGGATAAGTCCCTGTTCACACTTGGACGTTTTGACGCTCAAAGCGAAGTGCGACAAAACTCTCCACACTAGAAATCCCATCTATTTCTATGGCCCCTGTTTACACCTGAAAGTTTTGTCACAAGCTGTAAAACGCTGTATGCTGGAAAAGATACATGAGCTTCTTTCGGGCAGATTACAGCACGTTTGGGCGCATAGACTTCAATGGAAGCGCAATAAAATGCACAACAGAAACGGTTTGCACATTTCTGTGCGCGCTTGCGCGCACGGTTCCTCATTCACAGCAATGCGTTTTGATCTGCTCAATGAAACGTGTGTCTATGTCTTTGCGCGCAAAAAAAGCGCAAACCATGCGAGGGAAAGACATGCGTGAAAGTGCTGACGCCTAGGTGTGAATGGAGACTAAGGTGGGGCTTTAGAGCTGTGTGATGATCAGATTGATGAAATGTCATGTGATATTTCAGCATTGCAGACCTCACAGGCCACTTTAGGTTTCCTGAAACATGAAAAATCCTTTCAACTGGTTGGCCAAATCTTTTTACGTGGATACCTTTCCCTAAATTTGCACACCATCTCTTTGCCATACATTATTAACCACTTGCTGCCTGGAGCAATATCTTACTATTTGCGCACACACATGATGAAATCTGAATTTTTGGCTAGAAAAAAGCTTCCGACCCCCAAACAATGAGATATTTTCTGAAAGCAGAGGCCCTGTAGAATACAGAGATGCTAGTTGCAATTTGTTATGTTGCGCGGTATTTGCACAAATGTTTATCAAACCAGTATTTTTAGGATAAAATAAACTAATATGAAATGTAAAGCACAGAAACATGCTATATATATATATATATTATAATATAATACCCAATTTGTGGGTAAAATATAAAAGACGGGGTCACGTCGGGTAAATAGTTACCAAACATGTCAAGCCCATGAAACTGCAAAAACTATTATACCCCAAATTTCCCATAGGCGCTGCTTTAAAACATCTTACTGTTCATCAGTTTAGTGTTAACAGTGATTGATGGCCCTAAAAGTATTGCTCTCACTCGTTGTTTGTGGCAATATGTAACGTGTGGTGCAATTTTCATTTTTGCACGTGG
The DNA here is from genome assembly GCF_000935625.1 of Nanorana parkeri. NCBI lineage: Eukaryota > Metazoa > Chordata > Amphibia > Anura > Dicroglossidae > Nanorana > Nanorana parkeri. The sequence goes on from NW_017306711.1 coordinate 815,758, forward strand.
GCACACCGGACGCGTGTTTGTACATGGGTAGGGGGGGACTTTAAGAAATTATTTTTTGCATTTTTAAATGTGTTACTTTGATTTTTTATTTTTACCCTCAATTTTATTGCTATCACATAGGGGGCTAACAAGCCCCCTATGTAATAGCAAGTATGAGGTGACAGGTCCTCTTCATGGAGACATCAGAGGTCTTTCACACTCCTGTCAGCTAGGGACCCCAAAGGAGCTGATGAAGCAGCAATCTGCTTCTCCAGCTTCTTCTCCTGGCTCTTGGAGCCGGAAAATGTACACAGTGACACCGGAAGTGATGTAATACACATCACTTCCAGGTCTAGTGCTGGGAGGAGAGATCAGCAAGGAGAGAGCTCGCTGATCTCACTCCGATTGGTTACGGGAGACCCGCTGTGCTGGGCCTAGAGCCCGGTGTAGCTGGCGGAGGGGGGGGCACACATTTTATCTGCATACAATGTACTTTATGTATGTTATTTACCAGTATAAGCCTCCCTTGTGTAGACATCCAAAAGCCCTGAGACTGCTACTGGGCACCGCCATCTTGGATTGGATGTCAGCAGCTCCAGCAGACTCAGAACTGTCACTCAAGTAACATACTATAATATTCCCCTTTGCTACCTGCCTCTGTACCCAGCAGCTACATAAAAAGGTAATGTAGGATAGTGAAGGGAGAGGCAGAGGAGCTAGGGCAGCACAGACAGTAACTAGACACTCCTAGAAGAGGGATATGAAATGCAAAACACGAGTGGGCTGGGCTAGCGAATTGGCTCTTCCTAAAGAAGTCAAATTTAATACCAAGTTTAAGGGTACAACTAAGTGAATTAAAGGAGAAGTAACATTTACTCTTCCCAATAGGTCGAGCCGGCATGAGACACTGCAGCTGTAACCCACTGGCTCTATAGACTGAGAGCTGACCAATCACAAACCACTGATGTCTCAGCTCACAGGTTCTCCTTGTAGAGAGCGGGGACTGTCAGTGCTCATTGAAAAGCAGACACATCTGGCTCTAGGGAGTCAGCTGTCAATCAGGCAGCGGGGTGGATCCCAATAATATTGTCAGGATCCTTCCCCGCGGCAGCACGGCTCTGTAAATGTTCTCCTGTCACCCAAAAGAGAACTAAAGCCAGAAAAAGGTTTGGCTCTCGTTCTCTGCAGAAAAAATGTTTATGCAAAAGGAAAATACTGTGTGTGAGCATTTAACCTCCCTGGCGGTCTGAATATTAAATGTTTTCCTTGTTTTGTTTTTACGTTTTTTTTTTTTTACTTTTAAAATTCCCGCCGGTTCCGCCCCCCTTCCCCTGCTCGCAAGGGACGGAACCCGGAAGACGGACGCCGGCATCAGCTGGAGGATACAGCGGGGATCGTGGACAAGGTAAGAGACGCTACGCTGTAATCACGAGTGTGGCTCGGGGGTTCCGCTTATGGTACTGAAAATGAACCCCGAGCCACACTCGGGAATACCGCCAAGGAGGTTAAAAGTCTTAATTTTTCTGTGCTTTTACCTGCATTTATTAAGGTTGGTGACAGGGTCTCTTTAAATAAGCCTAATAGAAAATGACGATCGTAAGATCCGGTTATTTCTCAGGATGAAGAGAGGCCACCAACCTGCTGGGTGGGAACTGTCTGGGAAACATTCGATTGGCTAGGTTATAAGTCACTACTGCTCCTCCCGATACGAGCAGGGTCTGCTAATGCAGCTTATTTTTCTCCTTTTCCATTCACACGAGGTACTTTTGGATGAGCCAAATGTTGCGGCCTGTGATAGCACCAGGTGACATAGGTACCTGATGAAGGTTAAATCGTCCATGCGTGCCTGTTGCCCTGAGATGTCTGGGCCGTGGCCTGTTGAGATGAGAAAGATTTGGCGGGTTGCTATGAGCATCTCGGCAGGCGGAGGAAACTCTGGTTGTTGCTGCAACTGGTGGGAGCTCCAAAGGTCTATTCAGAACATTCTTTCACCCCCCACTGATATGTCTACAGAATCTGTTCTGCTGAATGTAAAACAGAAACAATCATCTGATCTACACTGCCCCCTCAATACATATACATGCCAGTAGGAAGCTATTTATATCTAGATAAGGTTTGCGCCCACCTTATGATTCCATATCCTCACAATGGTCAGCAAGGGTAATCTTGTGGCAGACCCCGCAAACTTCATTTTCTCTATCCATGTCCACAAGATCATAGGTCAGTCACAAAGTATGTGGCCAAAAGTTAGTACACCCTTCATACAAGTTAAAGCGGAACTATACTCGTGCACCACAAACACCCTCACTGGCACCAACATCTGCTACACAGCCTCAGCCTCTTCAGCCATCTTGATTGGCCAGCCATGATGACGCTCCTGCACATGCGCACAGAAGTTTATTCATTCCACAAAAGAAAAGTGCGAGCAGGAAGGTAAGAAGACAAAAACTCAAACTTTCTTGCTCGCAATTTTTAGAAAACAGCTGTAATTCCACTTGAAGCCATAGACACAGCAGCTAGCAGCAACTACATAACCATCTCATGTTGGTTGCTTAAATTGCAGCTTCCAAACTCCTTAAAGAGAACCTGTAGTGCCAAAAGAAAATAGATCTAACTACTTAACAGGAGGCTGTTCTGACTGTATCAGAGCAACTAGAATCAGACCAATGCTAATGGATCCCAGAAATGTGTTTCTGACTTTGGTGGCTCATCAGGGAACAAATAAAGCTAGCAGCAGGTACCTTGCAGGGCGCTCCTGTTAGGGTGCCCAATATGTAGTTAAAGCTGAACTTCATCTTTAATAAATTATATATACAACCCCATTTCCCAAAAAAGTTGGGACGCTGTGTAAAATCTACATAAAAACAGAATGCAATGATTTGCAAATCTCATAAAAAACTAATTTGATTCACAATAGAAAATAGAAAACGTATCAAATGTTAGAACTGAGAAAATTTACCATTTTAAAAAAAAATAAATAAATAAGGTAAGTTTGATATTGATGGCAGCAACATGTCTCAAAAAAGCTGGGCCAGGGCCATGTTTATCACAGTGTAGCATCCCCTCTTCTTTTAACAACACTCTGTAAACATCTGGGAACTGAGGAGACCAGTTGCTGGAGCTTTGGGAGAGGAATATTGTGCCGTTCTTGCCTGATATAGGATTCTAACTGCTCAACAGTCCTGGATCTTCTTTGTTGTATTTTTCATTTCAAGATGCACCAAATATTTTCACTTGGTGAAAGGTCTGGACTGCAGACAGGCCAGTTAAGCACCCGGACTCTCCTACTATGAAGCCATGCTGTTGTCATAGATGCACTATGCGGTTTAGCATTGTCCTGCTAAAATATGCAAGGCCTTCCCTGAAAAGACGTAGTCTGCATGTGAGCATGTGCTGCTCTAAAACCTGGATATATCTCTCAGCATTCATTGTGCCTTTCCAGGTGTGCAAGTTGCCCATTCCATACACACTAATGCACCCCCATACCATCAGAGATGCAGGCTTTTGAACTGAGCGCTGATAACAAGCCGGATAGTACCTCTCCTCGGTAGCCCAGGCGCAGTGCCCATGGTTCCCAAAAAGAATGTCAAATTTGAATTCGTCTGACCACAGAACAGTTTTTCACTTTGGGACAGACCATTGTAAATGAGCTTTGGTCCAGAGAAGAAGTTCCGATATGATATGTTCTTCTCTCCATGATAGAGCTGTAACTTGCATTTTTGGATGCACTGTGAAATGTGTTCCCAGACAGTGATTTTTGGAAGTATTGCTGAGCCCATGTAGTGTGTCCATCACAGAATCATTCCTGTTTTTAATGCAGTGCCATCTGAGGGTCCGAACATCAATCAGTATTACATTTCAGCCTTGTCCCCACAGATTTCTCCAGGTTCTCGGACTCTTCTGATGACATTATGTACTGTAGATGATGAGATATTTAAAGTCTTTGCAATTTTACATTGGGGAACATTATTCTGAAATTGTCCAATGCAGTTTTTCAGACTGGTGAACCTCTCCGTGTCTTTACTTCTGAGACACTCTGACTCTCTAACATGCTCTTTTTATACCCAATCATGTTGATTACCAATTAACCTAATTAGTTGCAAAATGTTCTTCCAGCTCTTCCCTGTTAGTACCATTTTTGTTGCCCTGTCCCAACTTGTTTGAGATGTGTTGCTGCCGCCATCGATTTCAAAATTACCTTTTTTTTTTCTTCAAATGATACATTTTCGCAGTTTAAACTTTTGGTATGTTTTCTATTGTGAATAAAATGTGGGTTTATGAGATTTGCAGGTCATTGCATTCTGTTTTTATGTAGATTTTACACAACGTCCCAACTTTTTTGGAATTGGGGTTGTACTTACATTGGTCCAGCTTGGCACAATGTATGTACTTATAAATGATCCCTGGAAGGACGACGGAGATCGTGTAATACACTGTAGTAGCTGCAGACGTGACATCACCGCCCCTTATTTAAGCAGAACCCCTAGTATTCATTGAGACAAATACTAGCGCTCTTTAGCATGGCCGACGTGCTGAGCAAACAACCCAATGGGTCTTAAAAGCAGAGGAAGCCACCCAGGATAGCACCTTTCCTGGACTTGGGAGACTGCAATGCACTGGAGTAGGTGCTGCTACTACAGTGTATTACACAATCCCAGTGGCCCTACCAAGATGATTATATATATATATATATATATTTACATTGTGACAAGCTGGACCAGTGCAAGTATATATAGCTGGAGTTCACCTTTACAGGTACTGGATTTACTCGTAATTATATGCATCATCACTATATGAAATGGGGGAGAGCTGTGTTCAACCTTTCTTACTGATTACATGGAAACTCTAATGAGAGTCTACTAGAGGTTGCCATTGCTAAGCTCACATTCTGAGAATGGATCCTGACTGTCATGCAGGGGTTTTGGCTTCAATGCCGAGTAGATGCTCTGGAAAAAGAGATTAGGATTTCTGACACTCATTTACAACATGTCTGTTCTGGGTCTGTGACTCAAAAGTACTGAAGTGACACAGCCAGGCATCTAGCATTTGCAGGAGGAGTTCAGCAGTGCAAGGATCTGAACAGCTCTTATGACAGGTTCACTTTAACCTGCAGTACAATAGGACATGTTTAATGTGCAGTGAGTAGACACCTAGGATTTAAAAGGAGAACTATGAGGTGAGTGAAGTTCACTCAGCCTCATAATCTGAGCCGACCTGCGACAATGAGACTGTCACAGGTCGGCTCAGTAGATCGGGAAGTGAGCGAACACATAACGGCGCTCGCTCACTTCTCGTTCTATCCGTGCAGAGCCGTGACTGTCCCACACGGCTCCCTGCAGGGATTCCACCCCCCTCCCCTGTCTGATCCTCCAGCGCTGACTGGCGGAACAGACAGGGGCGGGTACAGCTGGCTCTGCCTCTAGATAGGCAGAGCCAGCTGTCGCTCACGCAGCTGGGTGGATCCAGACAGAATGGGATCCGTTCCGGCTGCGGCGTCTCAGTATACCGTTTGTGTCCTCCCGTTACCCTTAGGAGAACTATGGGGGAAAGCCCTGACCCCATAGTTCTCCTTTAAGTCAGCCACGTTACATAAATGTCCATAATTCATCAAATGTATTTTAAACTAGGTCATGGGGACAGCATTTTAGCATTGTAAGGCAGGGGTAGGCAAACTCCAACCCTCCAGCTGTTGTGGAACTACAAATCCCATGATGCATTGCAAGACTCTGACAAGCAAGCCACAGGTATGACTCCCTGAGGCAGATTGTAGAATGTGCTCTGATTTGGGGGTGCCTTAAATTACTGATGAACAAATGAGTCTTAAATAAGTGTTGGGTTTATTTACAAATAGGGATATACATACATATTACAAATAAGGGGATTTGAAAGGGGAATTGGGGATAGGAATTGAGGGTAAGGATCCTACAGCTAGCTACACCATTCTCTCTCTCTCAGTCACACATGCCATGGGGTTTTTCTCCTGTTCTCAGAACACGCCTCTCCAGCAGGTCTCAGCGAATCACATTCTTGATTGCAGAGTTCAGAAAGACTTGTCTTGTCCAAAGGTCTTGCTGGTCAGCTAGGTTAGTGTCACACAGGAAGAAGGTTCCATCAGATGCCCCTGCCCCCACCCCAGCATATATGCCTTGCTGACACAGGTGTGGGCAGTAAATACCAGCAGGGGGTCGGGCTTGCCCCAGGACATGACAGTCCAGCAGATCTCCTTTGATCAGTGTCCAGCCCCAAGAACCCTTTGATGGTCTTCATTCGCATATCAAACAGCACGGGCAGCTCACGATATTAAGGAACCTTTCCATCAAAGATGTATCATAGAGGTCAATTATTTTAACTTCCAACACAGATGCATGGTGGGATTTGTAGTTTCACCACAGCTGGAGGGCCGGAGTTTGTCTACCCCTGTTGTAACCACATGAGGCCACCAGGTGGTCGGTTTGGCAGCACGGATTTCCCATTATAACATGGCATCAGTGGCTGGAACTAGATCAGCACACAAACAAGGGACAGGCTTCTCTGTAGAGTCTCAGTGCTATACAACTGTGTAGGAACCTCACTGGTCATGATCCGCAGTCACAGGCTGGAGGAAATAACTCAGAACAAGTTGTTGTTTCTTCAATGAAAGTTCTTTATTTCTTCACATTAATGACACGTTTCATTGTAATAAATACCCGGCATGCATTTGTCATGTTACAGGAAACCGGAATTTACAACATTGCCTTCTAAAAATGCTACAGGCCTGGCTATCAGAATCCAGGGGCTTTAGTATTTTCTAGGTCACTGACCTGGAACAAGTATGCAGATAAGGAGTTACGACTTCACTTGCTGCATACTAGCTCTGCGTCAGGGGAAATAAAGCCAAAACCAGCGAGAGCAAGATATGTAGCATAGTCCTGAGGAGCTCAGCGATGGCAGCCCCCCTTGTTTCCTTTACAATAAGAACCCCCCAGAATGCTGAAATACATGCACATAACAACAATGCGTTCCCTGCCTTTCTGGATCTGCCACATGAGTGTGTGACTGCATATGTGTCAGTCCATGAGAGTATCACAGCACCTAGTCTCCATCTCTCATGTTCCATCCACAAGTCCTTCATTATCCCCAACAGACGCATGGCTCAGTATGCACATCACACAAATGTGTTTCTAAAAAGCAGTGTTTAGCACCATTAGATTTGTCTTTATATATGTTATTGTCACAAACACTCCTAACGTACATCTGAATGAAGTGATTGATGACTGGGAAAGCATGTAGGATCACACAGCTATGATCAATGGGGCCACATTGAATACAAGTATAACAACGTGACATAACTGGACCCCGATGTATGATATAAGCCCATTGTCCTAAACCCAACACCTAGAACTTCCCCTACAGCCAACCTGCAAAACCCCAATCTTCATAATCCCTCCTTCCGCTCCTAGAATACAACCCACATTGCTCCATATGTTCCCACTTCCAGAGGAAAGTCATTAGCTCCACAATGACTTAACGATACAGGGATGGATACATCGTTCAGTTATGGCTAAGCAACCTCTATGGGCCGATGCAACCACAAACTCTACAAGACCTGTTCTCAGACCACTGATGCTGAATGCAGGTGGCACCATCCTACTATAGAGAAGTAGCTACTGCCGTGTGTTAACACATCTCAGACTCGGCTATAAGGAGCAGCCCAATAACCTATAGGAACATCAAGCCCAACTACTACCACCTCTATATAGTAATGGAAGAATCTCTCCTGCATTTTGTTCCACAATGAAGCAGTTTGTTGACAATGTGTCCGTGTGGCTATGTCCTGCCCGAGGTCTGCCCCCCTCTGACATGGGCTTAGTCATAGGTTTGGGTGAAACAGAAGGGGCAGACTTTGGGCCGCATTTAATGATCTGATTCAGCGTGGAACAGAGTCTTCCTTTATTATAAAGCGAGGACACACTCGTGCTGACGAGCAGCCGGCTGTCTTTCTCCTGCTGAAGCCGTGGAGGAGCCGTGCTTTATTCCTATGACTTGTACGATCCCCATATCTCTGTGCTTACAAACGCATGTCAGAACTTGTACAGTACATTTAATAACACTGACACGACACAAATATGTAACCGGCGTATTTTCCAAATACCTTACAGTGGTTACAAATATATTTGAATGAAAGTTCCCGTTTCTTGTGCAAAATACATTCTTAAAAAGGAACTGAACTCAAAAAGCAAAGATTCACGAATGTTCATTGTGCCCAAACACTACCCTGAAACATACACGGCATGTCTTCCTCGTCCAAGTAGCAGCACACTTCCCGGTATGTGAGGGTGCCTGGGACCTCCTGAGCCCACAACCTCAGAGATACAAGGGGCGTAGGGGATTCTTGTCAGTCAGAGCCGTTACATTTTGGAACTCTCTGCCACAAGCAGTGGTGTCAGCAGAGAGTATTGATTCATTCAAAAATCCATTCGATACCTTCCCCAGCGACCATAACATACAGAGGTACAGGTACTCTTAACAACTAAGACCACACAGGGACTCGTGTACACACACGCACTACACACACACAGACAGACACACACACTTCAACCTCCAATACTAAGTAACTATGTATATCTGCGGTGTGAGATCTAAGGCACTGCTGCCTCTGACTGCTAGTCTCGGGAGATTTGGTAAAGATTTAGTTATGTGACTGCTGTGCTGCTCACTGTTCTCCTTACTGGAGGCTCTGACATGAGGAAGCAAAGCTCTGCCTCCAACAAGATGGCTGCCCCTATACAGAGACACATCCCGGAAAAGACTTTGTAAGTCTGTAAGGGAGATCACAGGCAATACAAGGCGCCTAGTCCTTTGCCCTCGGCCTGCTTTTTGTGGCGCAGCTTCCAGAGTTCAGTTCCCCTTTAAGTAGACAAAGTATTATTTTGGAGATTTAGCACCATCAGGTTGATACGATTTTGTAACATGTTTTGTGCTCGGTCCATCTACTCAGAATTTGCTGCAAACGGAGGAAGTCCAATGTCTATAATGGTGCCATTTAATCAACTCACAAACAGCAAACTGGTCATTTAGGCTGAACAGAAGAAATGTTGGTCAGTATAGGTCGCGGGTGGGCAAATTACAGCCCCCCCCAGCTGTGGTGAAACTACAAATCCCACTATGCATCTGCCTCTAGTAGTCATGCCTCTGGCTGTCAAACCTAATGGGAGTTGTAGTTGCACCAGAGCTAGAGGGTCAGAGTTTTCCTACCCCTGGTATAGGTGATATCCGTGATAACCACGGTCATGTTTTAATCCTCAATTGCTCTGGCCAATCAGTATTTTATTGGGCACTTACTAGGTTATAGCACCATAATTGTTGGGGCAGAATGGATACCGCTCTAGTGTTTGCTGAGATCACTGACATGTGAGAGAAGTCTTAGTAATGCAGACGGGTTATAGGGAAACAGCTTCTTCCTATGCAGCCTGTTAATGGCTTCTTGAAGGTCTTCCAAGCACCGCACTGCCCTCTGCTGGACACCTTGGGCATGACATGTGCTGTCAGCTTGTGCACTTGATTGCGAGGAACGCTGAGCTTTCAGCTCCAACTTTTTCATGTGTTTATCTATATCTGAGCTGTCAGCTCCTGCAGAGTGAACAATGACAGGACCCTGCTTACTATCTGCAGATTCGGATTCAGAATCTTCAGAGCTCCCATAATCTACAAGGCGTTGAAGGGCACCCAGACAGCCAGATGGGGAAGAAGGTGTTGAATGCTTGGTATGGCTGACTGGAGAAGAGGCAGCACTGCCAATGTCCATAGGAATGGGTGAAAGGAGATTAGGAAAACTAATGCAGTCACTCTGAACCCGTGTTGCTTTCACCGATTGCTCTTGCTGTGGACAGACAAAGACGCTGGGCAAAGTAGCTGGGTGGAAATTTCTGGACTTATCATATAAAGTACATATGAGACAGAAGTGAGGCCAGTCAGCCTTCAGCAGCTTCAGGTACCTGACAAAGTATTCCAGGAAGCAGGTCTCGGAGGAAATCAGAAAATCCAGAAGCACAGATGAATCAAACAAGACATTGCTTAGCAGGAGCAGGAATATGCAGTGAGGGTTACTACCACACTGATGTGACGGCTCACTCCATGTCCCCTTCTCCGGTTCACCGCGTGTAGAACTAGAACAAAGGGTGACATGTGAGACTAATTCAGATGCAAAGCAAGGTGCGTCCGTTCTCCTAGAAATAGAGGACAGCAGACTACAGAGCAGTACAACATTTACATACAGGGGCTCTGGGGAATGAGGAAGATGAGCGACAGCGCATATACCCAACAGCTACAGTTCATATGGCATCTCACCCAGCAAGTGGTCACACACATCAAGGCGCTAGCTAGGTCAGAGAAATCAAATGTTTAAAAAGATAATTCCACATTTTGCAGAAACATAATAAAATGCACAATTCTTCATAAAAGACAAAATGTGCATTCGTCGCATAGGAGCCAGTAAAGCATTGCAACGGAGATCAGAAGATCATGGGTGCAATGCTCTGGCTCCTGCAGACTGCTGCTCCTGTCTATGTCCATACTGGGGTACAGACATGTAGTATCAGGGACCACACGGGAACAGGGACGGGAGGAAGCGCCAATGGACTACAAGTGCAGCTACTTCACTTTATTGAATCTACAAGTCCTTCTGCTGCACTGGCACTGCATTGGTGAATGGGTGACGCATCTGGGTGGGCGAAGCCATGCACAGCCACACAAATGTCAAACAGCAGCAGCTGGGGGTCTGTGATCTGACCATGTTTCATGTAACACCCGAAATATTGGTGTAACATGAAACATGGTCAGAAATGTGAACTTAGCTTTTAACCCTTTCCCTGCCAATGACGTATGCCGTACATCGCTGGCAGCGATCCCCTGTCAGAGGACTCCCGGCGGGACTCTGTTTAGCTGTGTAAGCCGACTGTTTGCTTTACACTGGAAGCGATTCTGGTGGCTGAACTGTTGCCAGATTGCTTCCAGGGGCCGATGAAAAATGCCATCCCACCCGCCTTGCTTCCCGGCCTCCACTGCCCCTCCTGTGGACCCGGGACTAGTATCACGGGTGTATGCGGGTAGAGGGGAGAGAGACTGATAAACATCTGTTCACTGAATTAACCCAGAAGCGACACTGATTGCATTACTTCTGCTTCCTTGCCAGTGAGAGAAGCTGGAAAAGACGCCATGCAAGCGCAATCTGCACTTAAATAGCTTCCTTGAAGTGGAAAGGTGACACCAGGGATCTAATAGACCGCTAATGTCACCTTAAAGAGAACCTGTCACCACTAAGGAGCTTGTGAGCCCCCTATGTGATAGCAATTAAGTTAAAAATATATATATATATATATATAAAAAAAAAGGTTTTCTTTGTGAACTGTTAGGAATGTCAAACCAGTGTCTGTAAGGCTGCATGTGGCCCTCTCACTCCTTTGCAGACCTAAGTTGCTTTGTTCTTTCACTCCCTCTCTATGCAGTAGCTCGGTCTCATGAGGGATGACTGAGCGACGTTTACTGGTACCTAGGCACACTGATTTTACACGGGGGAGAGGAGGGGGGTTACATCATTTGTAATGTAAGGTCCACAATTTTCTTTTGTGATCATCTTCAACATACCTAGGATTGTGCTGGTACAGCTTGAGCAGACATTTGGCAACCTCTAACATGTCGTCATCCTGCTCTATGAAGGTGAGAGACACCCACTCACAAGGGTGCGCTGGCTCCTTCCACTCAATATGGTGCTTCAAGAAGTTCAGCAGGTGATCCATGAGAATGTCCAGAGCCAGAACATCAGGCTGCCCTGAAACACAGAACACACGTCTCATCACCATTGATGGGTACTAGCACTAGATGGGACTGCTCTCTCCTGGTATGTAGAGTGGTTGGACATTGGACACAGCTGTCTCCGTATCTTTTTGCACATTTTCCATATGACACATGAATAGTTATGATATCTGAGATGGAGGTGCTTTTAGAAATGAACAAGTATAACGCTGATCTTACAAGTCTGCGGTCACACATTCCAAACAATAAGCAGCAAAAGAGATTTTAAAATTCGATTAAAAATCAGTCCGTGAGCTACAGCCAAGTGACTTTCCTTAGGCTGGGATGATGTCATCAGTCTGCTGCGGGCAGGAGGAAGCAGTCTCTCGGTCTCCGCTCCCCCAGTGATCAGACTGCAATGTTGTAACATTGTGGTAAATCACAAGGTGAGGTTCTGCTTGGGGCCAATGCGGCTTAACCAGTTTATTAAGGATAATGAGGTTTGTATTAATAGCCACGTTTCAGCGTTTGCTGATGACACCCAAAGTTTGCACGGTAATAAACTCAGCACAAGACATAGAAACATTACAGGAGGACTTGGCTAAAATAGGGGGTGGGCAACTACATGACAGGTGAGGATTAATATTGCAAAATGTAAGTTACACATTTAGGTGTTACAAATATGCATGACACCTACTCATTAGGGGGAGCTCAGGGAACTCGGAGGTGGAAAAAAGATTGGGGGGTCCTAGCCAACAGAACACAATGCCAGGATGCAGCAAATAAGGTCAGAAGACTATCATCATGCATACAAAAGGTTATTTACTCCAGACACAAAATCCCCTGCTATATAAAACACGGGTTCGGCCTCGTCTCGAGTATGCGGCTCAGTTTTGGTCACCGATCCACAGAAAGGAGGGGATACAATAGGGGATATGATTGTCCTGTACAAATTGTTTAATGGTGATGGTAGAATCAGTAATATAGCCAGTCCCCGACTTACATACGACTCCTACTTACAAACGGAGGCTATTACTGTTCAGCAGGGGAGTTGTAATGCTACCGCGCTCGTGCCTGCGAGGAATGCCCACCTTTTTAGGTCTGGTACGTAGTGCTGTACGTACATTACAGGAAGTTGGCTCTCGTTAGACGTGCAGACGAGGGGTGCCCGCCTCTTCTTCCGGGTCACTGTGAGGTTTTTACTGCTGTCTGTATCCTCATTAGAAAGATTTCATCTCACTTCCTGTCCTTGAGACAACAGGAAGTGAGAGGTAATCTACCCCTCGGAAGGGAATTCACTCCTGTAAGAGTGATCATGGGAAAAAGATGTCTCCACTGAAGCTTTATCACCAATCCTTGTTTTCACAACAACCCAACATTTTCTAAATCCAAGTGTCACAGGGACAGAAAGTGAGGTGAAATCTTCTGAATAGGGGCACACACAGCAAAACAAACGTTACAGGGGGTAACCCTTTCCCTGTGCTATCCAAAACAAAAACAAAACATGTACCTGTTCCAACTTACATACAAATTCAACTTAAAAGGAGAACTATGAGGTGAAAATCACTCGGCCTCATAGTTCTAGCCGATGTGTAACAATGAGACTGTCACAGGTCGGCTCTATAGATCGGGAAGTGAGCGAACACATACCGGCGCTCGTTCACTTCCCAATCTATCACTGCAGTGAGCCGTGACTGTCACTCACGGCTCCCTGCAGGGATTCCCCCCCCTCCCCTGTCCGATCCTCCAGCGCTGACTGGCGGAACAGACGGGGGAGGGGACAAGCACAGCTGGCTCTGCCTCTAGATAGCCAGCTGTCACTCACGCTGCTGGGCGGATCCAGACAGTAATGTCAGGATCCGTCCCGGCTGCGGCGTCTCAGTATACCTTGAGCTGTACCTCGCTATATACTGAGCTTAGGGTGATGGAAGGACGCTAGTTTATGTCCTCCCGTTACCCTTAGGAGAACTACGGGGAAAAGCCCTGACCCCATAGTTCTCCTTTAAGAACAAACCTACAGTCCCTATCTTGTTCGTAACCCGGGGACTGGCTGTACACTGTTTACTGTTCATTTAAGATGAAAATGCAATGCCAAGTTGCAGCAAAGAAGGCCAGCAGATTACCAGCATGCATTACAAAGCGCAAACTGTGAAGGTAATTCATTATGGTTAGAGCGGTAAAATTGTGGAACTCCCTTCCCCAGGTAGTGATATCAGCAGTATAGACTCATTCAAAAGACTTAGAGTCCTTCCTTAGTGAACACAATATATAGGGGTACAGGTACCCTTAGTGACTCACATAGGTTGAACTGGAAGGACCCGTGTCTTCATTCAAACCTAACAACTATGGGGAGAAATGTATCGAAACTGGAGCAGACAGAATCTGGAGCAGTTTCCCATAGCAACCAATCAGCTTCTCTCTTGCTTAGTTTGCTTAGGTAAGATTTAAAAAAGGAAGAATGAAGCTGGTTGGCTGCAGTGCAAATGTGCTCCAGTTTTGATAAATTCCCCCCAATGTATATAATCTTACATGTTATTATGATTTGTCGGGGAATAGATGATGTACTTTGAAGTCATACCCTGGTCACCAAAAAGAAAACTGAATGAAACATGATATTGAAGCTTGGAAGTGAAGACAACAACGTAGGAAAGAATACCGTATGACACAGGCAGTGCCAAGATATAAAGCTGCAGAATACTGAGCACATCAAGCATGGGAACACAGTCCAAGTGCTATTACACAGGTCATCATTGGGGTTTGTAGGGAAGGTCTGTTCTCCCCGTACTGTACATTATAACATACAATACAGAAGTGTAAAAGAAAAACAAATGTTTCTTAGATTATGGGAATTTCTTTGGCATGACAAGAAAATCCAGAAAACGGATCAAAACTTTCTGTCTGGACCAGTATGTGACATACATTGTGAAAAAGAAAGTACACCCTCTGAGTTCTGTGGTTTTAAGTATCAGGACATAAGTCATCTGGTCCTTAGCAGGTCTTAAAATGAGGTAAATACAACCCGAGGTGAACAACCACACATGACACATTACACCTTGTCATTATTTTACAAATGTAAAGCCAAAATGGGGAAACTATGAGAAAAACTAAGTAAACCTTATGATTTGATAGCTTGTAGAACCACCGTTATCAGAAATAACTTGAAGTCATCGTTTTCTTCATGACCTCATCAGTCTCTCACATTGTTGTGGAGGAATTTTGGACCACTCTTCTTTACGTTGCTTCTTTTCATTGAGGTTTGCAGGCATTTGTTGATGCACAGCTATCCTACGGTCCCGACACAGCATTTCAATCAGGATGAGGTCTGGCCTTTGACTGGGCCATTGCAACACCTTGAATTTGTTTTCCTTTTTTCAGACATTCTGTTGTAGATGTACTGGCGTGCTTAGGAGGATTATCCTGTTTCATGACCCAATTCTGGCCAAGCTTTAGCTGTGGGATAGATGGCCTCACATTGGACTCTACAATACTTTGGTATACAGAAGAGTTCATGGTTGACTGACTGCAAGGTGCCCAGGTCCTGTGGCTGTAAAACAAGCCCAAATCATCACCCCCCCCCCCCCCTTCCCCCACCCGCCCCCCCCTCTGT
>NW_017306711.1:831367-833149 GCF_000935625.1 Nanorana parkeri
CCCCCCCCCCCCCCCTTCCACCACCGTGCCCGACAGTTGGTATGAGGTGTTTGTGCCAATAGTCTGTGTTTGTTTTTTGCAAACATGGCGCTAAGCATTATGGCCAAACCTCTCCACCTTGGTCTCATCAGTCCAAAGTGCATTGTTCCAGAAGTCTTGTGGTTTGCTCAAATAGCACTTTGCAAACCTAAGCTGTGCTGCCATGTTCTTTATTAGAGATAAGAGGCTTTCTCCTGGCAACTCTTCCACACAAACCATACTTGTTCAGTCTTTTTCTAATTGTACTGTCATGAACTTTAGCATTTAACATGCTTTGTGAGGCCTGTAGAGTCTGAAATGTAACGCTTGGGTTTTTTGCCTGTTCTCTGAGCATTGCACGGTCTGACCCTGGGGTAAATTTGCTGGGACATTCACTACTGGGAAGATTGGCAACTGTCTTAAAATGTTTTCCACTTGTGAATAATCCTCACTGTAGAATAATGGGCTTTAGATTGTTTGGAAATGGCCTTATAACCCTTCCCAGATTGATGGGCAGCAACAACTGTTTCTCTAAGATCATTTCTGATGTCTTGCCTTCTTGACATTGTGTTAACACACCTGAATGCCCCAGACCAGCAAACTTCGGCTTTAATAGAGCTGGTCACACTTGCTGATGATTAATGAATCAAGGGCATTTGATTAGCAGCACCTAGCTGCTACTTAGCCTCTTAATTCCTGTAGAAGCAGTACGGGTGAACTAAGTTTTTCACACATAACTTCTTCATTTTGGCTTTGTGTTTGTAAAAGAAATAATGGAACAAACGAAAAAGATATCTTATCGCACTCCTTACCGGAAAAAAACACAAAATTGGATGAGGGGGGTGGGGTGCTCGCAGTGACCGCGCATGACGCCGCCACTCAGTACAAAAAAATGGCTCAGCAATGGTGTCATACATACAATGTGGCCAAAACATGAAGGGGGATACAATCATGGAGGAGATGCGACGTGTCATTGCTGGGCCTGATGAAGGGGACCCTGCATGGCCCGAAAGCGCTAGTGATGGTGACATGATGTTCCAGTAAATTACTTTTTACATAGTTACATAGTTACATAGTATTTGAGGTTGAATAAAGACATTAGTCCATCAAGTCAAACCAGTCATTAAGGAGTCCTTAAAAATGAGGATTAATGGTCTAGTTATAACCTGGCTTAATTCCTTAAGTACCTTGGGGTGCAGGTTATCCGGACCCACTGCTTTGTTTGCATTGAGCATTTTAAGTCTTTGTTGTATCCCGGTTTCTGTCAACCACTGGGGTATATTTTGAGTTAAACTGGGAGTTTTATCATGTGTGTCAAACCCGTTTCCCTCCCGAGTGTATACTGAGGAGAAAAAAGCATTCAGCGCCTCGGCCCTCTCCTTGTCGTTTGTGACTAGCTTCCCGCTTCCATCCTTTATTGGGCCTATCTGCTCCTTTCTCACCTTTTTACTGTTAAATATATTGGTAAAATTTTTTGGGGTTCTTTTTACTATCTGCGGCGATATGCTTTTCACACTCAGTTTTAGCTGCCCGGATTTCTAGTTTGCATTTTTTGTTACATTCTTTGGACTACAATATTGTTGGTGTGCTGGTGACATCTATCCATTTTTTGTCAAATAATGACAAGGTGTAATGTGTCATCTGTTGTTGTTCCTCTGAGGTTGTATTTACCTAGTTTTAAGACATGCCAAGGACCAGATGATTTTTATTATGTCCCGATACGGCATTCAAAGAGGTTGTACTTTCTTTTTCATGTGGCTGTAC
>NW_017306711.1:833214-844569 GCF_000935625.1 Nanorana parkeri
TAAATATAATGAACAGCCCAAAACTTTAGCATATGCATAATATTTTGGGCTGGTGGTGTGATTGTTAATCTATTTTGCTGCTGCTGATAAAACTCAGGCAGTAGTTAGTTATTTGCTTGAGGGAATAGTTCAACTCTTGTTTCCCTCACCCAAACAGAACTATCCCAGAAATATAACACAGCTTGTGAATCTTGTGATAATAAAGATGACCAATAGTTGTTTTGCTGTCTGCTGATGTCCCGCGATTACCTTATATTGTTCAGAATTCCTATACTGACCTGTTTAATGTCTAGGCATTTATTTTCTTTACCTTTAGGTTTCTTTATTTCAAAGCCAATTCCAGCATGACACATCAAGTCAGAGGAATCTTGAAATTGGAAACAGCAATGCAAGCATGCGGAAAATGACAAGAAGCGAGATTTCGCTTATCTTGTGTTTACTTTTATTGATAACGTTCATATCAACACTCGGGATGCTTTTAAGCTCCCATCATCCAATGCACCTCTTCAGACCTGGTGTTCATCCAGCTTACTGCACCATCCAAGTGTGCAAAGGTTCATCTGAGGATCAGGAGAAATTATAAGGGAGCTGTATTTATTTTGGCCCTTAACGTGAGCATACAAAGCTTACACAATTACACTATATTATACCTATGCAAGTAACAGAAATGCTACTTACAAAAACATGACATTTAAAAATGATAACTAAAGACATGACATCAAAATAATTCATGGTGAGGCGGTATTATATATGGCCAGGATTACAAGAGTATGGAAGGGAATAATCTATCCAGCAAACAGTGAAGATGGTCCATAAAGATCACAGCACCGCTGACGTTTTTTTTTTAACTTGTGCATCACTTAGGGGTTTACTTAACAATTTGCACAGCCATTCACCCTGTGAATCTCTGTGAATGTTCATTCTGTGTGAATAGAGGCAAAAACGAACAATCTTAGGCCTGGTTCACACATGGGCGTATGAACGCGCTACAAAACGCCCAAAGAAGTACAGGAGCTTCTTTGGGGCGTTTTGTCGCGCGTTTCCATTGGGATACAGCCAAGTAGCGCTCGTAAACACGTGTTTGTCGCACGTTTTTTTAACACGAATCGTGGTTAAAACACGCAACAAACGCGCATATTCGATACGCCTAGGTGTGAACCCGGCCTTAGTGTATTTTCTTTTTAGGTCAAATGTAATACCACATTATGGCCCCAGATGGCGCTGAAGAGCCTAGGAAATAAGTATTTCCTATGCTTCTCAGCTCCATCTAGTGGCCATAGTGCAATCAATTATTTTTGGTTGAAGGCATTACCTGATTCTCCATTGTGGATCTGGATTTCCAGGGCTTTGAGAACAGACAGGCAGGTGGCTCCTAGGATGACAAGGTCAGGGCCATGCTCCGATCCATCATTAACGCCTCCAAAGCTACTCGATCTGTCACTAACAGGGACCTGTAGCAGCCAACCCCGCTGCACAGCACTGAGAAGTGTGCCAGCCAGAGCAGCCATGTCCTTGTCAAGCACTGCATCTTGCTGGTGTGATATAGTGCGGAGAGAAGGCAGGAAGTCCTCCCCAGCTTTACACAGCAGGCATCTTTTCAGCAGCAGTATGACCTGTTTCTTTATAAAGTATGGAACGGGAGCAGAGATGATGTTCAAGGCCTGAGGCAGGATGGCAGACAGAACTTGTTGACAAAGGGAGACATTTAATTTCAGCTCTATTCTTAAGGCAACCAAGGTTTCTATAAAATCCAGCAGACAGGAGAGCTGGCCGCTGGGCTCTCCAGCTAGTGCAAGTGGCTGGCAAGGAGTCTGTGACAGGTAAGTGATGAAGGTAGAACAGTGTCTTTCAAATACATTTTCTAGAGGAACCAAGATCCTCAGCAGAAGGTCTGGAAAACATATTAGCACAGATCACCATTTTGGACATAAATGTTTCAAAAAGAAAAAACAAAAAGGTTTCACCGCTCCCCGATTTATTCTCTGGTAAACGTACATCACAGTACACAGGGTCAAACTATTTGTCTTTGTGGCTTGAGGCATGTCATGGTGAAACGAATACATATGTGATAAGCAAATTAACATCCTTTAGATTTTAGTGGCGATTAGTTAATTACATTTAAAGTAAGCCCGTCAGTATTTTATTACAGGCATTTATATAGTGCCAACAATATACACAGTGCTTCTAGGAGCTTACAATCTAAGGTCCCTATCTCACATGCATACATCCAAGGCCAATTAAGACTGGAGCTAATTAACCTACCAGCATGTCTTTGGAGTGTGGGAGGAAACCAGAGTACCTGGAGGAAACCAACACAAGCACAGAGAGAACGTGCAGATAGTGCGTTGGATTTTGGAACCAGGGAGCCCAGTGCTTCAAGGAAGAATTGCTAACCACTAAGCCACTGTGCTGCAGTAAACAGGCTGACCACTGTAGGCAAATAGTGGTGCCCGCACATACCTTTGGATTTCCTCTGCATTGCATTGGGTGCCCTAAATCCCAGGTGCTCCAATATATTCAAATCTTAACACTTTCTATCAAGAGCCGACTTACTCACTGCCACCTCTCACGTCTTTCTATTGGACACTGAGGCCTCCCTAAAACAGCAAGGCACTTTAACCGCAAAAAGAGCCAGCAGGAGGGCAGGCGTTAATGCCAAAAGGTGGGTGGGGCTTATGCTCAAGGTAAACAAGCCAAGGCCTCCTTAGCAAAGTGAAAGTATTCTCAGATGGGACACAGGATGCTGTTCTCAACAAAAGAGGCATTAGTAGCCATCTAGTGGAGCCAGGTTCACTAGAGGTAAGGGTGGCCATGGACCTTTTATTTATGCCAAGGCGAGATGACAAACTACTAGGCTGGGAAAGTTGCTACACATGCAAATAAGGGACAGAACCTTTTTATATGAACTATAGTTCTCCTTAGGGTAACGGGAGAACACAAACTATCGTCCTCCCGTGACCCAAAGCTCAGTATACCGTGAGCTACAGCTCGCAGTATACTGAGACCGCCGCAGCCGGGACAGACCCCCACATTACTGTGGAGATCCACCCAGTCAGCGCTAGAGGATCGGACAGGGGAGGGGGGAATCCCTGCAGGGAGCCATGAGTGACAGTCACGGCTCTCTGCAGGGACAGGATTGAGAAGTGAGCGAGCGACGGTATGTGTTCGCTCACTTCCCGATCTATTGAGCCGACGTGTGACAGTTTCATTGTCACGCGTCGCCTCGAACTATGAGGCTGAGTGATTTTCACTCGCCTCATAGTTCTCCTTTAATTTTTCCACCCCTACCTTAAGCTGGCCATACACTGTGGGCTAACGAAAATAATAGAACAGATTCCTCCATCAGCGCTATACAAGCATTGATCAAGGAAGCCCTACTAATTATTTTGTATTCTGACAGCGGCTGCCGGGATTTCCTTCACTTTCTGTATCGGGGACAATGGCCACCAGAACAAATAAAGAAAAACTTAGCAGAAGGTCTAATCCTTCCCTACTCTATGCAACACTGAGAAAAATCATCTTTGCCTTTTACATACGCTACGATATTAGCAAACATCTACATTCAATAACTCTTACCTGCCTTCTGTATTCTTACATCCGTGAGGAATCCTTTACAAACAAATAAGAGAGTTGTCAGACATGGGATCAAGGTTTGTGATCCAGGATCCTGGCACAGACTCTTCAGACAGAACTGCACCCAATGGGTATTTACCTCATTCTAGAAAGAGACATGTATACAGAAAAGATTGACCATGTTTAATATCGATCTGTATACTGGTGTTACAATAGGAGCTTGGTTTGAAATCTCTAAAAAGAGAAGTAAATGCTTTATACTACTAAAGATCAGGTACGATGATCAGATACAGACAAAGAATAAAGATGAAAAACATCAACGTGCAGAAAAGAGAACATGTCAGAGAGCAAATGACATACCTGATATTTTAGTTGATATAGCACCAAAACGGAGAGGCACTTGGAGGAGATATGTGACAACACCTTATCAGAAGTATTTAACAGTCTAATCTATAAAGACATTTAAGAAATATTGTCAAACAAAAATACTGTAATATAACTTTTATAAATCAGACTAAAAACTGTACAGACAACCACAATACAATTCATGGATATATCCCCCATGAAAATGGCCAAATTAGATTTTTAAAACCGCACATCCCTCCCACTTCCCACTCTGCTCTTACCATCTCATTTTTACTCTGCTCATTCTCCTTCATTAAGGCTCCTGGGTCTAAATCGGTCAATAAAATTGTACAATGGGCATGGTGTAAGCAGGGAAACACATATTATATTACCCCTTGAAGTGTTTGGAGGTTGCTGCCCTTTTCCACTACTGTTACGGCCATTAGAATGCGTGCCTGTGATGTACAGGAGCAAAGGTTTCCACCCACACTAACTGGTTGTGGCTTCTGGTCACTTACGATTATATTATTTGCCACCACATGTAGGAAAGCTCTCTTGTTTCTCCATTGAAAGGCACCTCTAGAAATCTGTAAGATCCCAAGGCACATAACAGTGTTGAGGAATCTGGGCAGCTTGTCTCAATTCAAGAAAAACACAGGGTCTGGTAAGATCCCCAGATACTACTCCAAGGTAAGATCTAATGATAGGACACTTATATCACTCATTACAAACATCCGACAAGATTATTTTCTGGGGGTTTTTTTCTTCTATTTTCATTGGTACAAAGCAGTGCTGTGCATGCTCTCCCTGTGCTTGTGTGTTTCCTCCGTACTCCAGGTCTCCTCCCACACTCCAAAGACATGCTGGAAGGTTAATTGGCCCTGTATGTGTGTGCAATAGGAACAATATAGATTGTAAGCTCCTTAAGGGCAGGGACTGATACGACTGGCAGTATGTAAAGCGCTGCGTAAATTGTCAGTGCTATATAAAACCCTGTAATAAATAATAATACAAATACAGTAATAAAGTAAAATTACAGTCATTTCTTACTATTGTTTCCTCTATTCTAGCTTGTTGCAGCAGCTCCAGTACACGGGAATACTGACATCTGACGTGAGGTTCAATGCACAGATTGTCTGCCTTGATGACTAAAATCTGGATGAGTGACAGCTTCAGCAAGGTCACATCCCGTGGGACCCAAGAGCTGGGTACAGTCTCCACACACACAGTGAGCTCAGACCCTGAAATAAGTGTTGGAATATGCAAATCATAAAATTGACATGACTTGAAAATAAAACAAAAAAAAATGTTTTTAAAGATGGGGCCATCCCCAAACTGTTCCCACAAAGTTGGGAGCATGAACCTGTCCAAAATGTCTTGGTATGCTGAGGCCTTAAGAGTTTCCTTCACTGGAACTAAGGGGTCAAGCCCAACCCCTGAAAAACAAGCCCACACCATAATCCCCCCTCCACCAAACTTTACACAATGCAGTCAGACAAGTACCGTTCTCCTGGCATCCTCCAAACCCAGACACGTCCATCGGATTGCCAGACAGAGAAGCGTGATTTGTCACTCCAGAGAACACGTCTCCACTTCTCTAGCGTCCAGTGGCGGCGTGCTTTACACCACTGCATCCCACGCTTTGAATTGCACTTGGTGATGTAAGGCTTGGATGCAGCTGCTCGGCCATAGAAACCCATTCCATGAAGCTCTCTACGCACTGCTGTTGTGCCAATCTGAAGGCCACACGAAGTTTGGAGGTCTGTAGATATTAATTCTGCAGACAGTTGGCGACTTCTGCGCACTTCAGCATGCGCTGACCCCACTCTGTCATTTTACGTGGCCTACCACTTCGTGGCTGAGTTGCTGTTGTTCCCAGATGGTTCCACTTTGTTATAATACCACTAACAGATGACCGTGGAATATTTAGTAGCAAGGAAATTTCACAGAACACCTGAACCCAATGATTTGGAGGGGTGTCCCAATACTTTTGGCAATATAGTGTATATGCAAAATATACATTTTCATTTTACAAATATTTAGGAAAAACCTATGTTTAGTCTTGGCAGTAATATAGAAATACACACTCGCACCCTTTATCTCAGTATTACCGGAGCTTTTGGATGGGTCGTCCGGGAGGCATGGTGCCAACAGTGCTGCATCCTTATGTAGGTCTTCAGGTAGGGGGGCAGCTTGTAGCAACTTCTTGTGCAGTTCCCTCAGGTCTGGGATCATATCCTCCATCTCCTACAAACTCTTCACCCGAAGAACTCGACTTGAAAATCATCATTGGATTCAGTGCCTGGGCCTTCTATAGGAAACAGAAAGACACTTATTATAAAACTCAAAGAGCACGTTATATTGCATTATATTGTATCTCCACCTTCAGTGCTCTGGTTATCGTGTGACTGTTTAAAAGCTCGATCTCAGCCAATGTTTTGATGTTGTATAGACTTGGGAAGGGTTAGATCTTCTGTCAGGTTATTATCGCTGTCTTTGTCTTACTGCCCCAATGACAACAGATCCCCTTATTTGCTGTTCTGCTGTCACAGGGACAAGAAGTGAGATGAAAGCTCCCCAACAAGGTCACGGATCGAAGTAATAACCAAACACATTTACTGCCGTCCACTGTGCCTTTGGAACTTTTCTTCCCAATGTTCTGAGCAATGCTTCTGGGTGTGTCAGATTCCTGCCTGCTGCCGGCTCTGCGTACAACATGGAAAATATTGTTTTGGGTACGTTGTGTTATTTCTGTGTCACTGCAACACACGCCATTCGTTTTAAATATCACCCAGCGTACTAAGGCAATAAAAATGCATTGCAGTGTGCCACAACGCACCATGCCGCGTTCCCATGTGTTACATATTTTGTGACTCAGGACATTTTGCTGCGTGGACAGCCCATTATTATCAATAGGCTGCTTAACGCAATGCAACACACATTATTGCACAATATAACATGCATTAACGCACCTCAAAAATGTAAATGGCCCCTTAATGCAGAAATCCAGGGGAAAGGATTATTAACCCTTACAGTGGGGCTGCAAGGGTTGACTGTTTGTTTTGGTCTAGGGCTGAAAATAACAGTTATCTTCTGAGTCGGCCGGCTGTTACAGCGCTCCCTCCAGCTTGTCTCCTGCACTGCAGCGATGCGATGTCCCTCGGCGTCCTCACGTCCTATACACTGTATATAGAACATGATTTACAGGACATTAGACCGCTGGAGCAGAGGGGGAGAGAGGCTCCAGGGACCGGTCTAAGAGCAAGCCGGTTCAGAGGATCAGGTGGGCATAGCTTTTTGTTTTATTTAATTTTCCTCCCTAGACACAAACGAGCAGTGCAGTGGTAGCCCCACTACGAGGGTTAATAATTTTCCCTGGAGTTCTTCTTTAAAGAAGCAGTGGGGAAACCTGTAAGCATTTATTATGCTCTACTGTTGAAAGGGTTTTAATTTTAAAGTGAGGTCCAGTGACAGGGTCTCTTTAAACTGGAAACATTTCAGTTGCAAGCACTCAGTGAGCTTCTAATACTGTCCAGTAAACTCAGCACCTATGTCAAGGTCAGAAGATTCACTCAAATAACCTCAATCTGAGGTCTGTTTATCTCCCTATCTCCCTTAAGAGCGCGCTAGGATTGAGCTTCCTGAACACTGTGCTGGATTTATTTTTTGATGTAGAGAAGCAAACTGTTTGGCTCATAGCAACCAATCTGTTCAATGCATTCATTTTCTGTCCTGTGCTGGACCTGTGCCAGACAGCTAAAATCTGGATCCGATGAGTAACACAGAGACTTCCATTTCTCATACACAAAGATCATTTTCTATAAAACAAAAATACATATACTCTATCTATCTATCTATCTATCTATCTATCTATCTATCTCCCATATACAACATCTCTTGACAGCTTTGAGTTAAAATGTCAATTTGGTTGATTACCCATCTTGCTAATGTAGATACAGCAAAAAAAAAAAGTGATTTTAACTTGGAATACCAATGAATTCTTGCATATGTGAAATTAGCGAGAGTCTACTACGGGGGTGGCCAACTCCGGCCCTCCTGCTGTTGTGGAACTACAAGTCCCATGAGGCATTGCAAGACTGACAGCCACAGGCATGACTCCCAGAAGCAGAGGCCTGTTGGGATTCGTAGTTAAAGCACAGCTGGAGGGTTGGAGTCGCAGACCCCTGATCTAGTATGTAGTAAGTGACGTCACAAATGCAACAGTGAGAATTGTAATCAGTCACATTAAAGTATATATTTTTGCCCTCCCCCAATGTCAATGTTAGCACTTACCTTAAATGATGTCTCTTAATCCGATCATCTTCTTCTTTCCTGTCGTTTTGATCTGTCCCTCCAGCGCTGCTGCTGGTCTCTGATCCAGTCCTGACTCCTCTGTGCTTGCTGGCACTTCCTGTCCCACGGTGTCTGCATGATGGTGCACGCTGTCCATAGACTTACCTTGTGTCTCTCCTCGTCTCCCGACCAAAAATCCGAACTGCATATGCGCCCGCCCCAAGATTTTTCAGATGTTTGGACGGGAGCACGCGGTGAAGACACAGGTAAGTTTAAACCGCTTTTAAAGCGTTTTTTTTAAAAAAAAATACGTTTTTGCATATATGTGCTTGCCAGCAGTAGATATATGAAAAAAAAATGGAGGCTTTATTAACCCTTTAAGTTTTGGTTTTCAGATGACAATCTGAGCCTTCTGGTAATAGGTCTCTTATATGTTGGGTAAGATGGGAGGAGAGGATGACCGTCTGTTACCTAAGCATCATTTGTTTTAAATGTCATCTATAGCCAACGTATCTGTGTAAGCTGTGTTATATGTGCATGGGCTAGGAGGAAGTAGTTCTATAAATAGAATTATTTGATGTATCCAATGTAATTCTCAAGACCGTATTTTACAATATTATCTTTACCTGAGGTCTACATTTTCAGGCTTCTAAATCGAAGGGGCTCCCAATGGTACTGACTTGCCATGTTTGAGGGTCTCAGCAACTCCTTGGATTTCCCCTTATATTTTCTAACCTGCAGTGGAAGAAAAGGAAGAACATTATATTGGTACCTGAGGGCTGCACAGATAATGCCTGGTGTATCTCAGTAGCTAAAGTACTGCCCAGTGCATTGTGGGAGAAGGGATAGTATTGATAGGTTATTTTTAGTAGAAGGAAGGTCAACCTTCCAAAGCTTCAATAAATCAAGTTTGTTCATTGTAAATCTCATTGCTTTTTCTCCCTGTTTGAGGGCTACACAGACAGCAAACAAATACAAACTGCATATGATTCACCTATAAATTAATTGGGTAAATCTTACAGTGAATGTCAGTACCCAATTAAAGGTAAAGTCCACCAAAACCCCCCCAAAATAAAAAACAATCAAGGCCATTATAAATCAGTAGTAAATCGGCTGGCAGCCTTCTGGAATTCTATAACGTCCAACACAAATCTATACCTGTATCTTCCCTCAAGGTGGCCAGAAGTGTGTGTGGTGAATATCTGGAATGAGTAGTCCAGAGTGGGGTATGGGGACACAACACAGACAATCTCTGTCCTCCTACATCACATGAATACTAGCTCATACATTGAAAGGAACCTGCCAGTACAATGCAGGATCTTTACAATGAAGGCTTTGTTGCCTTGTTTACTTGACCACCATTTTAAAGTGCCACATACATGAGCTTTGCATCTATGTGTACTCTGGCATACCACTCAATGCACTGGAAAGCCAATGGTGTGCTGCAGAGGGATGAGCAAAAGGCTTCCTGTGTACTCTTGGGTATTCTCAACACTTTCGAGAGCCATACCGGCTGCAGCAGTATGGAATGCTGGCTTCATATCTTCCACAGTTCAGGTCCTCTTTAAGGGAGACCACCCAGTTCAAAATGATCAAAGCAGAATTCCAGACTCACGCTTCCATCCCATCTGCTTCATCCTCTGGTGTCTGGTGTAAAACAATGCTCCTTTTGAATTTTTGGCCCCCTCCCCACTGATGTCTTCCAATTTTTATTGAATTGCATTGCAGCCACCACACTTCCTGTCTGCAAACACCCAGCGTCCGATTAGATCCACTAACTGTCTCTGCCATACTCTCTGGGCTTCAGGAGATGTCACTTACAGCTGCTGTGTCCCATGTGGTGCACAAAACCTCCACAGAGCCAGTTTCATCTAGATCAGAAATAGTTATTGCAGAGTTTCCCCCTCCCTGTGAACACAGAATCCCGGCTAAAAGCTGAACTGTATGTTGTTGTGTAAATGCAATGTTACTTCTCAGTGAGTAGAACTTACTTGTGTTACTTATTGCATTAGGTAATATTGTGTGCTGTATTATCCACTTATACAGAAGCAGTAATGAATATGGCAGAGGAGCTCAGACCAGAGTCTTAAAATAGAACTAAGACCCAAACTTTTTTTAAAGTTTTAGATAAGAGTAAGGGAGGTTTATAACCCCTGTCAGCTTTTTTTGGTCATCTGTGTCCCATTGGGGAGATTTCCCTTCATTTCCTGTCTGATAGCCATATCAGGAAGTAAGAGGAAATTTCACCAGAGGGGGAAAATCTCTGCAATTCACCAGAACTAATGTCCCCATTGGAAGATTTCCCATCTATTCCTGTTCTGATGACACCCCAACATTTTATTTCACTTTCAGTGATAATGGTCACTAGGACATATAGAGGCTGAATCTCCTTAACGGGGCCACAGACAGCAATATAAACCTGACAGATGTGCTAATACCTCTCCACACAAACCAAAACTACCAGGGTTATTCACAAAAGGGTGAAGAGTGTGGAGAAGGCAGAAGAGAACAATCTAGGACAACATAGCTGATTAGGAAAAATTCTCCAATTCCCCTCACTTTCCAGATCAGTTATGTTGTCCTAGATTGTTCCCTTCTCCTGCCTCTCACATGTGATCGCTTGTATGGTGCTTGGGAGTGCGTGCCCCCCTCTGCTGCCAGCTATCCCAGGCTTGGGAGTGCGTGCCCCCCTCCGCCGATGGCTATCCCAGGCTAGGGAGTGCGTGCCCCCCTCCACCGACGGCTATCCCAGGCTGGGGAGTGCGTGCCCCCGGGGCTGGGGAGTGCGTGCCCCCCTCCGCCGACGGCTATCCCAGGCTTTGCTGTCCCTCGTGCGGGCATAGCAGGTCTGAAGCGATATCTGTTACATCACTTTCAGTTTCTGTGTGTCAGTGATCTCTACTTCATCAGCTTCTTTGAATTCCATAGGTAACATGCAGAGTCTAATAGGCTGTCTCAATGTCACATCCTCTTTGCTATCAGACAGGAACAAGCCTGTGCTATCAAGCGCCCTATGTGACAGCAATAAAGTGTAAAAAAAAAAAAAAGTCACATATAAACCCCTCCCCCCCCAAAAAATGTAAGAACCTGCCCCCCACATAAATCCAAAGCCCATAAAAACGAATAAGGCGCTTTTACGGCGGA
>NW_017306711.1:845053-855720 GCF_000935625.1 Nanorana parkeri
CAGATCACATAAACATGCATCGGGTGCTTCTACGTGCGAAAAGGTCGATTGCCCCACACACGTTACATATCAACCCGAACTCTGGGGCAATCACTCACTCCCAATACAAAATTGATGAGCGCTAAAAGCTATTAAAGTGTCACCTATGGCAGCCACCAGTGACAGGCCAGGCTTGCAATGGTCTGCAGGCTTCAATGCAATAAATTCACCTTTTTTATGTGGTGCATGTATTACATTTTTTGCAAAAGGTGGACTATGCCTTTAAGGAATGAAGCCCAGGAAGAAACACAGATCAGAGTTCTGACTTTCCTCGCCGCATACTTGTTTCAGGACAGCGGCTCAAGCCAGAGGACCAGCAACTAGAATTTTCAAACGGCGGTCACATTGCTTTCTCGCCCCCCAACTTCCTTCAACCAAGACCGCAGGTCTGACGTCTGCTGTACCCTCAGGCATAGACACGTGACTAGGAATCGCGGACAGCAGCGAACCATGCATTTATATCCCCCACCTCAGACGCCGCACGAGCAATTGAGCATCCTTTGAATCTCTCTTACTTGTCCAAACGCTTGACAGGGGAAGGCGAGGCACTGAGCACACACAACTTCCGCCAGCACAGCGCCTGCGCGACGGCCTACAGCGGCTGCTAGATGTTGCCTAGCAACCTGATAGGGGACTCCGCGAAGAAGGAGGCGCTTCGGGGAGGACGGCTCCGCCAATGAGCGCGAAGAACGTCCCGCGCCGCCGGCCGCCGCGCACGCGCAGTGCCAGCCCTGTGTTGTAGTTTGCAGCGTTCCGGGCTCGCTTTCCGGCGCCGCTCTGTGATTGGTTGCTTCTGAAGGGGGGTGGTGGGGTTTTCTCTGCCTGCTTCCCGTTATCGCGGAGGGTTATGGGGCAGGCCCCGGCAAGTACGGAGCGGTGTGAGGCGCCGGGCAGTGGTGTGTCTCGGGGGTGAGTGTGTCTCTGTCATAGTAACCTCCCCCCTTCCTTCACGGCAGCTCACCACCTGCCAGACAGGCCCTCACACCCAGTGCCCGCTCCCTGCACCCACTACTCCGCAACAATGGCCAGCGGGGGCACCGCGGCGGCGGCCTGTGTTCAATAAACAGCGTGTGCACGTAATGCCACAGGAGCCGAGCGGGCAGCCGTGACCGTGGAGCAATGCTCCCACCATTGTACAGGCAGCTGCCACACAATACTCCATTGTCCGTTACTGGACCCTCTCCTCCCCACCCCCAGCCATCTGTGTGTTGTCTATGGAAGGTGTGTATTGCTGCACACATGTATACACCCTCTACTATTACCTACATGGCTGGCAGTATATAGAATGGCATGACCAGGAGCACCGAGATGTGTGTCAGCTCTTCCTCAGCTTTGTTTACATGGGGCTGCATTGTGCAGGAGGCCTTGTCATTCTACTGGGCCGGAGCTCTTCCCCTGCAGTCATGCACAAAACATTTAAAGTGTATTTCCTCCTCTACAATCAAATCAGAGAACCCCCTTCCCCCAATATATGTGTGTTATGTGTTCTTAGTAACACAGGAGATCTATAATTGTGTAAAACAATCGTTCTGATCTTGGTAGTTGTTTCTTTGGATCAGGTTTATATATATAAAGATACTACAGACAGCTTCTATTAATGGCTACACACACGCATAGGTTGGACTGGATGGATCTGGGTCTTTTCCCCTCCTCCCAACCCTATCTACTATGCCCCTATGCTTAGAATGGATGGCAACTTGCAGATAAAGGACAGACTGGAGGGACAGTTGTAAAGTGAATTAACTTACAATAAGCGGAACTGATCAAAACAGGAGCACACAGAACCTGGAGCGGTTGCTCATGGCCAGTTGCCATCAGAATCCGCTTCTATCTTTCATTTTCAAAGCCGACCTGAAGAGAGAAGATGATTGGTTACTACAGGCAACGGCTCCAGTTTTGATAAGTCCCAATGTACATCCCAATCCTTGAGATCTTTAACCCTTTGTTAGCACATTCACTTGATAATGGAGATCTGCCCGGGTTCATTTTGGCAAACAATAACTGCCCAGCCCCCTCCCTAACGTTACATAGAAGGGGAGAGCTAAGTAAGATATTTTAACAAGTAAAAAGCCATTTTTAAAATATTTAAAGTGTTGTGAAAGTGGGTATTATCCTGATTTGGTTGCAAACCCAGAAATAAACTTTGCTAACATTTCATTGTGCTGGTTTAACCTTCCACCATGTTTTAAATATTGTGTTCCAATAAGAGTTCCAATTGGCATTAAAGTAAATCTAGACTCATTCACTAATACCACAGCACGGTAATGTCATTTCAAAGGTTCTCTTAATCATTTCATGAAACTGTCTGGCGATCTGCTTATAAGGGACCTTGTTCAGGCACTTTCTCTTATTATACAGGATTTATAGAGCACCAAACGTTTGTGCTTTGTAGTAAAAAAAAAAAAAAAGGAAACAGTACAGATTAAATACAATTTAAGACAAGGGGACTAGGAGAGCCCTGCATGTGAGAGCTAATAGGGTGACAGCTGCCTCCTAACTGTGTTGTCACCCTGTCACATGCACGGCTAGGCGCCACCTGGAAGAGACTACAAAGGATTGTACTAACACGCGTCTAATGTTGTCAGGAAGCCAGAGCAATGATGTGCAGCCAACGTTGGAGCAAGTGCATGTAGACAGGAAGTGGCTGCAGGAGATCAGGAGTGCTAAGATGCAAAAAAAAAAAAATGAATAAAAGATGAAAAGTATCTTTTACCAAAATAAAACTGAGACCCATGTTTAGGATACACAGTGCCTGAGCCAACTAAATGTCTAGTTAGGGTTTACCAGGGCCAGGTAGCCAATGCTCCTTAAAAATTACAGCTGGTGCCTCACTTATGAGGTTTCGTCTAGTTGTCAGTGGGGTTAGCTCCTTGACTAGACAGGCTGGCTCCATATTCATATGTCCCACCCTGATTTAAACTAAAAGAGGAGCTGTTTTTGTTGTCCATAGCACCCAGTCACATTCTGTTGAACTTATCAGTATGGCACATTCATTTTCTGCTATGGCCACCAAGAACTCCTTTGTTAGACCCTTCTCTTTATGGGGCCTGATGTTGGAAACTAGAATCAATGACTTCATTTTGGTCTGTTGGAGTCTGCGAAGAATCTACTGCTCAAATGATGTTGTTCACCGATTTGTCTATAGCTGTCAGATGTTATCTAGCATTGATAGTAGATTATTCATGCAGACATACCAAAACTCCACCATCAACTACAAAAGGAAAAGGCTTGATTATGAATACTATTTATAGGTCTATTATCTTGTTGTGTCTTACAGCACCAACTCTAACATGTGAAGAGAGGTGAAGCTGGGGATACACTGGTAGATTTTCATATGAACGTTCCTAC
The DNA here is from genome assembly GCF_000935625.1 of Nanorana parkeri. Lineage (NCBI taxonomy): Eukaryota > Metazoa > Chordata > Amphibia > Anura > Dicroglossidae > Nanorana > Nanorana parkeri. The sequence continues at coordinate 848,441 of NW_017306711.1, forward strand.
GAAAATTATTTTAACATGCGATCTTAAACTCAATGGAGCTTTGATCTCGTTTGTTCGACAAACATTTTCCATCCTGATCCTTAAATTTTATCATCACTATGGTCCAAATGGTTCGTTGATGTCCAATAGTTAATGACCCCTTTGAATATTTTTTTAGCAAATGTCCCAAAAACAAATTCTTTATAAATGAAATGCTATTTGCGTATACCCAGCTTTCCAGATTAAAGAAAACACTGGCAAAAACCTTTCCATGTCCATTAAATAAATGCCATTTGTATATAAACCGTGCAGCCACTTTTTATTTATAAGGTATATCAATTTCCTGTGGTCTAGATACTTTTAGTAAAAGATACAAAAAATGTGTATGCCTTTATCCTTCCCACATACACATGATATATAAAACTGTAATTGAACTCCAGCATCGGCACACAGCTACATTTGTAGGAGGAAACATTGACATCCATTTCAGTTTGATTTTGAGGAATTGTGTTGGTGTGTAGATCAGATGTGACTTCTACACATATTGATACTTGTACTGTATGTTGTACATTGTACTGTTTCCTGTGTACAGTTTCATTTCTGAAAATCAAGTCTCTGTAGAGGTGCTTTGTTTAAACGATGGTTCACTTCTTAGCAGAGCTAACTTGTGAAATGAAAATCTTCTGCCTCACAGCAACAGGTTCCAACTTCACTGGAGATTGAAAGCTTGAATCTGGTATCGTTGGGGCAATATTGGCAATTTTAAATGACTTTTACAGTTGTGCAATGTTGATGATGCTAATGGCATTTTGTGGGATTTTTGTATTGTTGTGATTTCTTCTCTCACTTCTCTTTTGCATTATTTCATAGGTCTGCCGTTCTTGAATTTGTAGAAGTGAAAGGAAAAGACCAGAGGTAAGACAGATATTCAGTTATGTTGATATCTTGTGATAAAAACATGTTGGCATGTTTAAATAATGGTTTCTGGATAAGTCTTGCTAGGTAAACTAAAACCCTGTTTCCTGTACTAGGTAAAGCTAAACTTAGGGCATTACCACCCTCCCCTCTTCCCTCCTAAACTAATCATTGTTATCCCAAAAAAAAAACTAAGCTGAAAGCCCATTTTATTTACCTAAATCTGTGGTCAGGTGACACGTAGGGTCCCGAGTCTTCTATCTTTTTTACTGTAGAAGAAGCGGGTCATTCTTTGGGTGTCTACATCACTACCTGGACTTCTATTGACTCTCCAGCAGTGATGTCCTCTCAGCCTCCAAAACAGGTTTTCTCAACCTTTTTTCAGCAACGTTCCCCTTTAAAAGTATGCACAATCTCGAGGCACCCCAGTCTAAAATGAAGTAAACAAGCATAAATCTAAAAAAACGCGTGCTCCCTCCAAAATCCATACCAGAACATTTACAGAGATAGGGGTCTGATATAGATTATAAGGTGGGACCCAATGCAAAAACACAAAAAAGTTGGGTTCCTACTTTACATCAGGTTCCCCCTTCACATTAGGAGCCCCATTACATCACAGCCCCTCCTCCCCCCTCATATTTTTACATCAGAGTCCCCCTTCATGTCAGAGTTCCCCTTCACATCAGGAGCCCCCTCCTTTCATATTAGAATCCCACTCTTTGACATCAGAGCCCCCCTTTTTCATAATTGGAGCCCTCTTCACATTGGGGCACCCGTTAAGAAACCAGGAGGCACCCTGGTTGAGAAAGGCTGCTCTAGAAGACTATGATGACTTCACTAAGTGGTAACTGCTCAGTGTGGGCACAGACGGCATCACAGGTTGGCACATCCGGAAGCAGTGCCAGCGAGGGACATGAACAGAGGATATAAGTGCATAAGAAAGAGCTTTAGAAGGTAATTTTATTTTAAGCTCAATGGAGGAATTAGAAGAGAGAGAGTTTTGCCCAGAGATGTGATTTAAGTTCTGCAACTTATTATAAGTAATCTCTACTGCACTCTTTCCATTTGGCTGCTGTGTAGAGATGGTGGTTATGGAAGAGTGAGGAATTTTTAAGGATAGTTCACATGGTCTTTAGAGTCAAGCTTGCTCTACATATGGTTGTCCTGCTAAATACACCCTCATGTGCAAGTGTATGCACGTGTATTTAAAATATATATATATTTTTAATTTTCCCATATATTTAACAAAAATGAGGGAAAGTTCTATACCACCTTCCTAACCAACCCTTGCAAAGCAAAAAGTGCTTACTGTTCAACTTTTCCTTATCAGAGTCTACATACTACTCAGTTTTGCCTCAGACATGAAGACTCTCTCTGTCTTTCATCTGAGAAGGCGAGCAGCCAGGTTTTAATGCAGGGAAAAGGTGACATATCGGCAAACGGTGTTTACCCGTTATCCGCCTGCTCCTTTTTCCTGCCTCTGAAAGTAATATATAATGCTGGTCACACACAGGAACATTTCTATCTACTGTTATTAAACATCTCAGGCTTGCAGATCCTTGGTAAATATCTTGGAAGCTGCGCATTTAATACTGCGTTGAACTGTTTTTGTAAAGAGATGAACTTGGATAACAGAATGAGTGACCATTTAATGTCATTTTTTTTCAGCATTCTGGTTAATGTATGTGATCGAAGCTACAGACATTTTGTTGTTTGTGGTGCTATATATGCAGGGATCCCTGTAGTAGCAACAGTTACATCTATTTGCTTATTCCCTCCAGCATTCTCTAGAATTGTTACATTGTATCTGTTGTTACTAAGATATATTTATTACATATGACCCTTGGCTTCATATTGTTGGTCAGATACTGGTATAGGTCATTTTAGTAGTTATAATATGGACAGAACAGTCTGTAGTTTTCAAATGTAATTTATAGCATTGTAACTTTTGGGTTAAAATAGATAGTAGCACCAAGTAGCAATGTTTTATTTGAAAATGTCATTTGTCATTTATTTATTTATTACAAGGTGAGGACTTTTGTTTTTCTGTTGCGATGAAGTGTGTCAGCTCCTCAAGCCATAAAAGAAGCATTCACAGCATCACAAAAACGGTGTGACAGTCGTGAGAGGTAAATGCTCATGTTTTTGTGAATACAGCATGTCTAGTTTTTTTTTCCTCTCTCACAGGTAAAGCTTTCAGCATATTAGAAAATTCACATTATGCAGAGTATTCTTAAGTACAGAGTATTCTTAAGTTTTCCTGTATGCACATTAGCAGTACATAAAGGCACAGGGAGTAAAATATACACAACACATTATAGGATATTATAACTATAGGTGCACCGAAATGAACATTTTTAAACCAGAAATAAAAAAAAGTCAGACTGAAACAAAAAAAATGTTTTCTAACCTTTTATTATTTTTTATAAACGTTTTAATTTTTTGTTATTTTTATTTATTATATATTTTTAAAAATATTTTTATTTTTTAACTTTAAGTGGGGGCTTTGGTAAAATATCAGAGGTCTAAACAGACCCCTGATATTTCCCTTTTAAAATAGTAAAAGAGATTGAGGACAATGAGTGCATAATCTCTTTTTCTGCAGTACCTATTATAAATGAACAGGAATCCTCTATACTGAATGTTCCTGTTCATTCATACATTGTGGAGATGGTATGTTTAATATGTACACAATTATGAATGAACCGGAAGTGATATAGATCACTTCCTATTCATTCATAACTGGTACACAGTACCTCATACTATGTCCAGATATTTACAAGCAGTCAGTGATCGCTGAGTGCTTGTACCGCTCTCCATCCTGACTCGCTGTCACAGGAGGCTGAGCGTGCGGTGCAGGGAGGAGAGTATTTTGACAGCTGACTCACTCCTCCCCCTCACCACTGGCTTGGGCTCCTGTGACGGGGCATGGCTGCGTCCGCACCCACACGAGCAGCGCACAGCAGGGAGGAGAGAAACTAGGGATGCAGCGCAATTTCGGGCAAAAGATGGCACGTTCAGCATTTTGCCAAACGTGCAATTTTTGGCCGATATGTTTCAGCGGCCGAAATTTAGGTGCATCCCTAATTGTAACACGTTTACCCTCTAATATGTAATGCAGCCTGTGAACTGGGGTCTAAGTGTTTAGAGAGCCAGCAAAGTGTTTTTATTAACCTCAGAGGGGTTATAAAGCACAATAAATTGAAGAAAGTTATGACTATGGGAGTGGAGGAAATACAGTACATCTGCTTACTCATTTGATAGATAAATTTGATGGATCTGTGTAAGCTAGGACTGGGAAGTTGGGTTCTTATGATGGGATTCATATTCTTGTGAGATACCAGTCAGTCCAGAACAACCATATTCTTAATAATTTCTCACCATGGGTCTCTAAAATCAGGGTTAAATCTTCTGTGCACAATATGATTCATTTTGGAAACCCGATGTTTTATGGAGGGAGAGGTTGGTAAATACCAAAGTGTCAGAACAAATGCATTGGCTGCATTCAACAGGAAAGCTGTAAAACCATCACTGTTGGTATTTGGTGAAACCAGGGAATGTTACACACACAAATGCGTAAAATTCTAAAAAATCTACATAGTTTTGCTTTAAAACTCACCTGTTATTTTTGACATTGACATGTGTATGTTTGCAATGACAGGCGACGTGTGGCCCCATGACTCTATAGTTAAGAAGAGCAGAGGGGAGGATGTTACATCACCACTGCCGCAGGAATCCTGAGCTGCAGGAGGAGCTGCGGATACAGGCAGCGGTGGCTGCTGGAGACGTCCACACTGTTCGCACTATGCTGGAACAGGGCTACTCACCCAATGGTCGTGATGCCAATGGATGGACTTTGCTTCACTTTTCAGCAGCACGTGGAAAAGAACGATGTGTGAGAGTATTCCTAGAGCATGGAGGTAAGATGGGTTCTGTTAGGAGAGGGATTTCCAGTTCAAACTAAAACTATATCCTTGGACGTCCTTACCCTTACTGATCTATTATGAATTCCCCAACTGGGTGAACACTGCTGTTTAAGTGAGCAATCTGTATCAGCTTATCATGGACAAATGCGCCATAGATTGTTAGGAGCTCTCCATGTAGTCATAAACTCCAACGTGTTACTGTGGAATTCCACTTGAGTTTTGGGTAAGCTATGGAAGGATTAGAATTCTCTGTAGAGTTGTCATTGCTTCCTGCGATCATGTTGGAGAGGTTGTGCCCCCTTCCTGTCCTAGTGATAACAATGGCTGTGCTTTGTATGGACAGCGTTACAACCTTAATGTTCTAAGGTAGACAAGGATGCTTGAATCTGTGGCAGCTAACAGTTCCACAGGCTTTAAAACTGAAATCTAAACAAAGCTTTTAGTGTTGTTGTTGCATCTACAAATTCCAGACACAGACCGCAATACAAACCTTAAGAGTTGTTCTAACGCTATTTTAAAATGGTGATGGTCTCAATGGCTCGTGCAGCCCCCGTCAGCTGCCCCTGACAGCTGGAAGCGATTAGCTCCTGAGTTTCAGTTGCTTGTACAGCTCGCTTCAGGAGCATGCTGTTGAAGCAAGAGTAAACAGAATGCTTCCACATTCTGTTTACATTGGGAGTCTTGTGACTTCACGAATGACGTTATGGCACTTCCTCTTTGTATGACGTGCTGGTCAGAGTTGTAAAAGCTCTGTCCAGGGCCTCCCTGCAGCAACACATCACTGCTATAGCAAGCTATTGTTGGCTGATTGCAGTATTAGAAGTGATCTGGGTGGACAAACTGATATGGAATTCCGGAGCCAAAACCCTTGGTGACCCCATTGACAACTAAAGAAAACCTCTAAAGTTATGCACCAGCTGTAATTTTTAAAGCGCATTAGCTACCTGGCTCCTGGGATTTGTCCAGCCCTGCTTTAACCACCTGTCCTGTGATAGTTTTACTGATAGAGGGGTTTTTTCTTGCAATTAATAACCACTGGGTTTTTAATTTTTTTTCTTTTAATATATCAAGGAGAAAAGACTGAAAATCCCTTACACTCTGTCATAAAACAAATCAAATAAAAATGCCAGACCCCCAAAATGACCACTTTTTAGACAGTGGACAACCCAAGGTCATTTCAGGCTTACTTTTGTCACAATATTTTGGAGATGAAGGAACATGCTGGTATTTGGGTGGTTACAGTGTGTTTAGCCTTTTAGGCCTCATTCACACGAGAAAAGGCCGGCACGTGCAGCTCCGTGCTGCGTGCACGGCCTTATCGGGCAGCTCCCGGGAAAGACAGGTGCTGTGTGTGATTAGTACGCAGCCCCTGTCCTTCTCTATGGGAGTACGCGGCCATACGCCGCCCTACACTCACCTCAAGTGCAGGTCTGTGCGGGTGTCCCAGCTCAGACGCAGACAGGATCCATCCTGTCAGCGCATGAGTACGGACACCCGCACGGACGTGCAGGGTGGGTGATCGTAGGGCGGCATACGACCGCGTAGTCCCATAGAGAAGGACAAGGGCTGTGGTCAGTGGCATTTAAAACCCTCCACAAACAATCCCACAACATTTAACCCTTCCCCACCTTAATTGAAGCCATTCTGGTGTATGCTCGCTCTCCTCTCCAGATTGCAGCCTGCGATCCTCCTCCTTCCCTTTCGAGAGGAAGAGGAAGGCTCTCAAACAGTACTACTGTTTACATATGTATTCCCTGTGATCAACCATCACACCAATAACAAGATACAGAGCCACTCTGATTGGCTTTGTGCCTTTAGAATATGATCTCCACTGTCTAATGACAATTAGAATCCAGTTAGAATATCCACTCCCCTAGTGACAATTTTACTGCAATGGCTGATAGGGACATGGTTAGAATACATCATTTGGTGACTGTACAAAAATGCTATACTAGGACTTTTTAAACTGGGCCTATTAGTAAAAATAACTACATATACCCATAGTTTCTCACTGAATCTTTAAATTAAAATGGTCAGCCTCCCAATGGCGTTGTGATACGTTTTTCAGTGGATGCTAATGGAAGGGTTACTGAAAATTGAATGGGGTTAAAAATGGAAAATTGAATGAACCGCTCCGCTCCATTGCGTTATGTTTTCGGTGAAAAAAAGTAGAGCATGCACTCGGGAAGCTAAAATAGAATGCGAAAAGCATATCGCCGCAGATAGTAAAAAAAAAACCCTAAAAAATTCTACCAATATATTAACAGTAAAAAGGTAAGAAAGGAGCAGATAGGCCCAATAAAGGATGAAAACGGGAAGTTACTCACAAGTGACAAGGAGAGGGCCGAGGCGCTGAACAATTTTTTCTCCTCAGTATACACTCAGGAGGGAAACGGGTTCGACGTACGTGATAAAACACATAGTTCAACCGATAATATACCACAATGGTTGACGGAAAGC